>NC_092501.1:92254900-92554900 GCF_047511675.1 Marmota flaviventris | reverse complement strand
CCACAATAAATTCTTTACCATTCAATAAAATCATCTTGAATTAGAGAAAAATACATCTATTCAAAGTCAATTTTATTTGTAAAATAGTGTAAAAATACAGCATACAAATCACTGTATTTTATGCTGAGAGAATGGAGAAATAAGAACATATCTGTTTATGTGTATAATTTTTCAAAAATTTTTAAAAGGAAAAAAAACACAAGAAAGATAAACTAGAAACAAATTAAACTGGTTACCAACAAGAGTTGTTCTCACCAGAACAGAGTAGAAAGGATTGAGGGTTAAGTACAATCACCAAAACAATTATTATATATAATTTATATTTGTTATACATATTAATATTTTGAATCATATTAATGTATTAATATTCAATAAAGTAATGCAAAATAAATTATAGAACAAATAAAACCCTAAAATGAAAAGATAATTTTCTTAAAAATAATTTTCATCTAGTATGTAATCTCCAAGAAAATTTATCCCTATAAAGATCTTAAATTCATTTAAATATATATTATTTTGTGTTTTGCAACTCTTCAGTTTTAAAATTATCTAAATCCTGAAATGCAAACTCTATATATAATCTGCAAGGTCTATGTTCAGTAAAGTTAAAATTCTATGATTATATGACATTGACATACCAGTTCAATTATTAAACATATTGAGTGGGTTCACTAAAAGTTACATTAGGAATATTTCACTGAAACTCTTCTTTGAAATCCACAGCACACCACAGTGTAACAATATGCTTCACTGGTAAGTTAAAAGTGTTCTATAAAATAGGTTTCTTTCCATTTTTTTTTAGGCAATGACTCTTTACCACTTTAACTTCCGATTGCAAAAATATGCACAAACTTTTGCTATTATGTTATTTCTCCCCTTGCCTATTGTTGTAAATGTCTACTGTTCTCAATTTTTCCACTGCATGGGTAGTAGTAGTACAAATTCTATTACATTTGCAAACCTCAAGCAAGTATTAAAAATGATAAATAATATTGCTGTATTTGAAAATGGTCTTGTTGAGGCTGAGAAGTAACTAGAGGCAATTAAGTACTTGTTTGTTTCTTCAAAGCCTTTATTTTTCATCTCTGTAATTAATATGGAAATAAAAATAAAGTTAGATTATCTAATATTAATGATAATTTTATGTAAGTAGTGGAGGTGAAAAGTTCAACAAGTAATAGGAAAACATATTGAAGAAAAGGAAATATGTGATGATGAATGTTTATCTACATATTAACTTGGATGAATAGAATGAATCATTAATTGGAACCTGAGGTCAGCTTTCACATAGTTATACTTTATATGATACAAATAAAGTTCTGTTCCTAAGCTTGAATCTTTTCAGAAAAAAAGCCAGGGGGTAGGCAAGCCTGAGGACTAATTAAAATGTATTTGAACATTTATCAAGTTCAACAGGCTCTCATTGGCTGAATGAAGGAGCAAAATGATGATATAAATAAAATATCCACTCTTTTCCATCTACACAACATATAATAGAGCATGAGTAAAACACCAACTGCCAGATCTAATATATACATTACCAGTAAGTCACAGTTTCTGACACACTCAAGAGAAAAGAATCACTACTGTGTGAACACTAGGAATTAGAGATCACAGGTAAGTTGATCTGTCCGCTACACAGAACCCTCTGGACCCTAGTTGCTCATACCCTTTCCACACTAAAAATATCTTTCATTATTCATCCCATAAAATATTTATTCAGAGAATATAGTTTGATCACCTAAAAAGATTGGGATAAATATGGATGATTTTCTAAAATGTAAAAGATTAATTATCTCCAAAATATAAAGATGGAAGTTAAATATCCCTTCTCAGACACACCCAACCCACAATGGTTAGACAGTCATACAGAAATAACTACAGGCATTTCTATTAAAAAAGGAGGAAACAGAGAGTAAAAAGTGGTTATTCCTAAAGGTTTCTAAAATCTAGTCTTTTTAGACGTGGAATTCCTGTGTTCCAAGGTCTGCAAATAAATGTCCCTTATTCTTAGTTTCATTTTCCTAGGTCTTATTTGGTCAGTACCTTTAATAAGACTCACCAGAAGGTTTGAAGTATTTTCCTTTAAAACATGTTTAAATGAAAATAAAGTTTTATACACACACACACTTTATATATACATATTTTTTCTCCACTGTAATTGTATATCCTTATTATGATATTCATTTATTTATTTATTACCACTGAGCCACATCCCCAGCCCTTTTTGAGACAAGGTCTTGCTGAGTTGCTTCAGCCCTTGCTGAGCTGCTGAGGCTGGCTTTTAGTTTAAGATCCTCCTTCTAAGCCTCCTGAGTTGCCACCACACCCAGCACTAATGTATTACTTAAACTGAAAATGAAAAAATGATTTGGCTATGAGCAACAGGGTATTAAGGAGAAAGGAAAGCGTTCCAGATGGAACCTTCTTTTCCTTCTGTTACATGCTACTTGGGCTACATCATTTTCTTTGATGGTTCAGTAAAGTCTTATTTATGGATGGAGTGTCCCCAGGACTGATTGTGACTCACAAAAAGATAGTAGGAATTTCCAAAATCTTTATATTAAAATAACATACTTACGCATATTTCTAAAACAGATTTTATTTTTAAAATTTATTATTGATTGGTACAGTTTGTAAATATCTATGGGTATAATATGATATGTGGATTCATGCATATTCATGTATGTCATTATGTTGTGATCAAATTACAATAATTAGCATTTCTATCACTTTGTGATAGAGTAAGTTTAAATTTTTGTCTTCTAATTATTTTGAAATATACAATATATTATTGTTGATTATATTCACTTTACTATGCAATGAAGTACTAGAATTTCTTCTTTCTAATTAATTACCTATTGATCAATCCTCTCCTTCTTCCCTCCCCATCATACTCCCAGCCTCTGATATCTACTTTTCAAATCTCAACTTCTGTGAGATCAGCTCTTTTAGATTCCACATGTGTGTGAGGTCACCAGTATTTGTTTTTTTATGTACTACATTTGAAGGTCACATTTGTATGTTAGCTTGTGTGCTTAAACTTGTACACCTTAACTCATTTAATTAATGTTCAGTCGCATTTGTATGTTAGTTTGTGTGCTTAAACTTGTACACCTTAACTCATTTAATTAATGTTCAAACACTTTTTCCCAGTAGATAGATTGTGAAAATAACTTATTATCATTATCTTATTTAAGACTCTAAAGATATTTGGTAGAATCTAAAACAGAATGTGAAAAAAATTGATAAAGAACTAATGTTTCTACACATTTTAGCAAACACAGGTGCACATCAATTATTGTAGACACATCTATACATAAGTACATATTTTCATATCTATCCTTAAATGTCTATTTTTGTAATATCATAGACTTTGAACATTGGAAAGATAAACTATTGAAAATTTTTGGTACATGTTACAAAATATATTTCAGTGTTTCCCAGTTGTTTTCCTTATATTTTGTTTGTAAACTCTAATTATTGAAAACTAATAATTTTATCAGGAAAGACTCAAAGAACAAGTTACATTGGTAAGAAAAATTATAGTTATCTCATTTTAAATAAATTTAGCACGAAATGACTATGCCATAATAGACACTTGATAAAAATTAGGGGATTTTCCTCAAAAAATATATCATTAAGTAATTTTAAAAACTTGACCATTCAAAAAAAGACTATTTGAGTAAACTTACCTTTGTACATAGAATTAAATTTTAACTAAAATGCTTAGGAAAGAAGCAGTAGTATGATTATCATAGGTAATTTTAATTTTTTAGAAAAAAATTAATACTTTTTACTTTCTAGAACAAACACTCATATTTTAAAGCACATTAGCTTTGTATAGGAAAGACAAGTTCAAACCATATTTATTTATGCTATGTTAATTCAGAATTTCTTTAAAGAATTTGGGTAGATATCTTCAGTTTCTTTCTATATCCTAGATTCAAAGTTTCACTCTCTAATTTACTTATTTCTTTGTCTAATAAAAGTTTTTTTTTTTTTTCTGACAGGTTTTCTTTTTACAAAATCTTGGTATGAATACTATAAAGGTGTAAAATTTTGAATTTTATAGACTGAGCATCTATAATTTATGCTGTGTAAAACAGTATGTAGAGTATTGAGATAAAAAAATAATCAGCTACTAGATTCATTTTGTTTATATTTTTTCTACTGTGTTTAACTGTTATTATTCATTGATATTGCTTTATATTAGACTTTATACAATATTACCTTTTTCTTTCTTCTAGGATTTGATTTTTTCAGAGATGAGGCAAATCATTTGGGATTAAATTTAATTTGAATCTACAGAAAATGGGAAAAATTTTGTGTGAAACTAATATTCTAATTTCATGTACTTGAGATGTTTATTTATTTAGTTGGGTTTCATTTAATGTGTTACTAAATTTTTAAATAGTTTTTTATATTCAGGGTTAGCACATTTTTTTCTGAATTACCTTTTTTTGTTGTTGTTAATCTAGAAATGTGATACTCCTTTATGGGCTATGGTCCTATATGCAGTTATATATCAACATAATTTTTATATATTAATTGCTACATAACTTGATTCTCAGTTTTGTAAATGCCAGGACATGTCCCAATATTGTCTAAAAAGCAATTTCATGTGTTTTTGAATTTGTGCTAGGAGCCATAAATATTATCAATTTGGGAATAGATTTTTTTTCTCTTTTAAAGGTTGGATTTTATTATGAAATCTCATATTAAATTAAATTAAATTTCAATGAATTTAAATGTTTGATAAAGGCCCAAGTTAATTGTCATGATCATTGCCTCCTTAGAGTTCTTTATTGGCTACCTTTCTGGTTCTGTATTTACATGCCATTAACATTGTAGCAAGAAAACTCAACATGGCCGTATTTTTTTTAATACGCTATTCTCATATAAAAGTGGAAGATACTTGGATATTTCATTGTTTCTTAAATTTATTATTTTATTATTGCTTAAAATTATTAAAATTCATGTGAAACCAAGGGAAAAAAATGTTTCCAAGCATGCAGTCCTTCATGGTATTTATTTTTTGGTGCCTGAAATTAGCTATTCTTTTGTGTTTTTCATAAACAAATATATTTCCTAGTATCAGAATTCTACACAGTTCTTTGATGTTTCCATTGAGAGAACGGAAGATGTATTTTTCTTTAAAATGCATAGTCTTAAAATTTATTTATGAATGCA
The DNA here is from genome assembly GCF_047511675.1 of Marmota flaviventris. NCBI lineage: Eukaryota > Metazoa > Chordata > Mammalia > Rodentia > Sciuridae > Marmota > Marmota flaviventris. The sequence goes on along the minus strand of NC_092501.1, from coordinate 92,549,707 downwards.
ATTTTGTAGATGGATTGCTATTATGTTTTTATGTGATTACCATTGACAGATGTTGTGGTAAGAACAAAATAACAAGGTTTCTAAATAAATAAAAAATGTTAGTATTTAATCATAATTATTACCCATTTTAATTAGGTAATCAAAAATACAAATTAAACACCTAACAAGTAGTAGATATTTAATCAACACATTAGCACATATAGATTTGCTTTATTACATTAAAGAGCAAATATCATAGTAAAGCAAGGAATATAATTGAATTTGTTGATAATTTCATGAATAATAAAGTACATATTAGATTTCCACTAAATGTGCTCCATGCCCCATTCAAACAACTTACATTTTGAATGGGAAATGAATTTTTATCCATTTGAGTCCTAAAAATTTTCTTGTTGTTTTTTGCTATTTCCAAATAGTAGCATTGTAACAGTGGTCTACTTCACCATTTGAATATAGCCCTTGCTGCTCTGAGGCTTATTTTTAATGGATATGTGTTCTTTTTTTTCTTCTCTCTCTCTCTCTTTCTTTTTCTTCTCCCTTTCTCTAACAGGATTAGGGAGGCATAGTTATCTTTTCTTCCCCAGCTTAGGCCTGGTTATCTGTCCTTGAGCACACACATACCACAGGAAGGAGATATTGTCTAAATATCTAGGAAGTGACTATCTCCCAAATTAGCAAGTGAATTTCAACACACCATCAGGGCCTACCTGGAATGTAGTCTTTGAATCATCTTTTAAAGACCTCTGTTCTCCGTGATGAGCAGAATCACAGCCTCTAGGACAGGAGTACACCTGTGTTTCTTCTTTGCTAGCAAAGGAATAATAACCTTTTTTTTTTTTTTTTCCCTTTTTCTCAAACCATGTTCTCCTTGTTAAATTGGCATCATTATTAAGGACTGATCTTTTGATAACAGCATAAAAATTTAAAAAGTTACATAAAAATATCTACTATAATTTAAATTTTTGTGTTCTTACAAAATGTATATGTTGAAACCTAATTCCACTGCAGTAGTATTAGAAGAAGGTTGGCACTTGAGAAGTGACTAGGTTATGAGAATTAGTTGTGAACTGGATTAGAGTCAATGTAATAGAAGGCCAAGGCAGCTCCTCACATGATTCCCCACCAAGTGAGAAACTAAAGGTGTCTTGCAACAGGGAGGGGATACACCAGACACCAGGTCTCTTGGCAGCTTCACCTTGGGCTTTCTAACCTCCTGAAGTATAAAAAATAAATTTCCATTGTTTATAACTAGCTGGTTTACAGCATTTTGTCATATTAACCCAAGCAGCCTAAGATAATATCACTCTAAAATATATCCTGTGAGAATAAGAGTTTTCCAACAACATTATACTGTATTCTGAGCCACGGGCATTCATTATACTTTAACAACAGCCCAAAGGAAATTTAGTTGTCCTCTATTCAGTAGTTTGATCAATATACATCTTCATTTTCATCTCAGCATGTAAGCAGACATAAAACCATAACTACATAACATGTTTGTCTTTTCTGGCTTTAGCTCAAATGCTTAAGGTTATTTTATATTTCAATACTCTTTTGCCAAATTACTCTTCCTTTCAGCATTTTCAAAAAGTCAAAATATCTCTCATCCAAGTGTTTTCAAAATGAGTTTACTGAATCTTTTATAAAAGAGATAGAATCCTGGAAAGAAATGTGGCACTGTGAGTTTCGAAATATAATAAACAATGAGCAACATAAATCAATTAAAAAAAAAGGAAAGATCTGTTAGGTTTGTGTCATTAATGTACTTCCTAAAGCATAATAAATCCATGTTACAATATAATAATACTGTACAAAATGGTATCATTTAAGCTTCTCTCTATGTAGTATTTAATAGGCATCATTATTATCATTATTCTCATCAAAATGAAATTTGGTCTTAGGTAACTACAAAAGAATTTATGAATCATCTCTGAAATATGAATAAATGGTTTGAAATTAATGCTAGGTAAAATACTGACCTTATCCTAAGGAGAAAATACAAACACATTAGAATGTGTTCCTTGATAATATAGAAAATTTGTAGGCATCAACAAAAGATTATAGTTTGCTTTAATAAAATGTTGCATAGAATTGTGTTTCTCATTTTACTGAGCACATGGAAATATGGAAAATATATCTTCAAGTCATAACAAGAATGAAACAAAAATATTATGCAAGATTTGTTCATTGTAAAAGGAGGCATCTGTGTCATAAATAATTAAAAGAGCAATATTTTAATAGAAAATAAAAATAGTATTTTTGATTAAAAATGCATTCATTTACTTATATATTTATATGTAGAGAGAGAGAGTGATGATGAGAGGATAAAAACAAAAGAGGGAGTTTAATAAGATTATTAATCATCTTTACAAAATTTAATATTGGGAATGTGAAACAAAGTCTTCGTATTTTTAAAATATATGAAATATAACATTAGTAAACATAATATCAAAAAATTGAGCAAAATATTGATTGTTTTATATAAACAAATGTTGATTGATTTATATAAACAATTATTCTTAAATGCCAACACATCCTTAGTTTAGATAGAGATATATAGATAGATATGATATGAACAAAGAAAACTGGGGATTTACAGCCAAAGAGCAAAATGACGGGGTAGGTGGATGAAAATATTCACTAAGAGGGATTTGACTGGATCTCAAGGGTTTGGGTCTCTTTTTAAACTGACGTAACAGGATTTTTCATAAAAGCAGGCCAAAGACTTAGCTATCCAGTGCAAATGATGATGAACTAGATGAGACAGCAAGAATGGGAGACTGCTGATTAATTGGCTTAGCAGAATTTTTTTGCTAGAACTGTATTGTATGGGCCACAGGTGGCAGGTCAAAGTTGAGGCAGTGTTCTGAAGACACTGACTAAAGTTTAGTAAAGGAGGGAATCCTTGTTTACATATAAAATGCATTTATGCCTATAAGGTATATGTGTGTGTCCTGTCATAATGTAGCTCAGGCATAATGACTTTGAGAATTTAAATATATAGTGACATTTGCAAACAAGAAAAAGAAAAACAAAAAGAAAGAAAAAAGAAAGGAAGGAAGAACAAAATGAAAGAATTCAAAGAAAAAGAAAACTGAGAGGGAAAGAAAAAAGAGAAAAAATAAAATGAAAGAAACACTAATAATAGAAGCTACAAAAGACAAGGTTAATTTTTTGTAGTTTAATTTTGTTATCAATATCTGCATAATAAAAGATCCACCCAAAACTTAGAGGCCTGAAAGAGCTATGCTTCTATAATATTCTATAGTTGTGAGAGTTCACAGTTAATTAAGGCTACTCATGTGGTTGTATAGGTAGAAGTTCAATCTAGTATGGGCAATAGCCCCTCAGTCTCTCCATTGAGGTCCTCTAATCACTTAATGACAGAAAGTGGAAGCAGCCAATTCTCTGAAGATGTAAACTTGGAAGTTTCAGAGTGCTGAATATAACCATTGCCACAGTCTATTGATCCAGGTAAAGCACAAGGAGAGTTTGAATTCTCAAGGAGGATAAATAGACTGACTGAAACTAAACCAGAATCATCTGCTTCCAAGGCTAAACTATTTATTAAATATACAATGGTTGGACAAAAACAGATTTCTGCAATAGCCACTTCTGTTCAAATGGGGGAAAATGAAGATGCATGGTAGTAATTTTTTCCTGGTGCTAAAAATCAGATCTATATGTGCTTAATGAAGGGAAAAAAAAGTTTCTTTTTTTTTTTATTTTTTTTTAAATTTTTTATTGTTGGTTGTTCAAAACATTACAAATTTCTTGACATATCATATTCCACACTTTGATTCAAGTGGGTTATGAACTCCCATTTTTACCCCGTATACAGATTGCAGAATCACATCAGTTACACATCCATTGATTTACATATTGCCATACTAGTGTCTGTTGTGCTCCGCTGCCTTTCCCATCCTCCACCATCCCCTCTCCCCACCTCTCCCCTCCCCTCCACTCCTCTCTCTCTACCCCCTCCACTGTATAACCCTGAGGGTCTCCTTCCATTTCCATGCAATTTCCCTTCTCTCTCCCTTTCCCTCCCACCTCTCATCCCTGTTAAATGTTAATCTTCTTCTCCTGCTCTTAGTCCCTACTCTGATCTTAGTTACTCTCCTTATATCAAAGAAGACATTTGGCATTTGTTTTTTAGGGATTGGCTAGCTTCACTTAGCATAATCTGCTCTAATGCCATCCATTTCCCTGCAAATTCTATGATTTTGTCATTTTTTAATGCAGAGTAATACTCCATTGTGTATAAATGCCACATTTTTTTTATCCATTTGTCTATTGAAGGGCATCTAGGTTGGTTCCACAGCCTTGCTATTGTGAATTGTGCTGCTATGAACATCGATGTAGCAGTGTCCCTGTAGCATGCTCTTTTTAGGTCTTTAGAGAATAGACCAAGAAGGGGAATAGCTGGGTCAAATGGTGGCTCCATTCCCAGCTTTCCAAGAAATCTCCATACTGCTTTCCAAATTGCCTGCACCAATCTGCAGTCCCACCAGCAATGTACAAGATTACCCTTTTCCCCACATCCTTGCCAGCACTTGTTGTTGTTTGACTTCATAATGGCTGCCAATCTTACTGGAGTGAGATGGTATCTTAGGGTGGTTTTGATTTGCATTTCTCTGACAGCTAGAGATGGTGAGCATTTTTTCATGTACTTGTTGATTGACTGTATGTCCTCCTCTGAGAAGTGTCTGTTCAGGTCCTTGGCCCATTTATTGGTTGGGTTGTTTGTTCTCTTATTGTCTAATTTTTTGAGTTCTTTGTATACTCTGGATATTAGGGCTCTATCTGAAGTGTGAGGAGTAAAGATTTGTTCCCAGGTTGTAGGCTCCCTATTTACCTCTCTTATTGTTTCTTTTGCTGAGAAAAAACTTTTTAGTTTGAGTAAGTCCCATTTGTTGATTCTAGTTATTAACTTTTGTGCTATGGGTGTCCTATTGAGGAATTTGGAGCCCGACCCCACCGAATGTAGATCATAGCCAACTTTTTCTTCTATCAGACAGCGTGTCTCTGATTTGATATCAAGCTCCTTGATCCATTTTGAATTCACTTTTGTGCATGGCGAGAGAAAGGGATTCAGTTTCATTTTGTTGCATATGGATTTCCAGTTTTCCCAGCACCATTTGTTGAAGATGCTATCCTTCCTCCATTGCATGCTTTTAGCCCCTTTATCAAATATAAGATAGTTGTAGTTTTGTGGATTGGTTTCTGTGTCCTCTATTCTGTACCATTGGTCCACCCGCCTGTTTTGGTACCAGTACCATGCTGTTTTTGTTACTATTGCTCTGTAGTATAGTTTGAAGTCTGGTATCGCTATACCGCCTGATTCACACTTCCTGCTTAGCATTGTTTTTGCTATTCTGGGTCTTTTATTTTTCCATATGAATTTCATGATTGCTTTCTCTATTTCTACAAGAAATGCCGTTGGGATTTTGATTGGCATTGCATTAAACCTATAGAGAACTTTTGGTAATATCGATACAAAAATCCTCAATAAAATTCTGGCGAATCAGATACAAAAACATATCAAAAAAATTGTGCACCATGATCAAGTAGGATTCATCCCTGGGATGCAAGGCTGGTTCAATATACGGAAATCAATAAATGTTATTCACCACATCAATAGACTTAAAAATAAGAACCATATGATCATCTCGATAGATGCAGAAAAAGCATTCGACAAAGTACAGCATCCCTTTATGTTCAAAACTCTAGAAAAACTAGGGATAACAGGAACATACCTCAATATTGTAAAAGCAATCTATGCTAAGCCTCAGGCTAGCATCATTCTGAATGGAGAAAAACTGAAGGCATTCCCTCTAAAATCTGGAACAAGACAGGGATGCCCTCTCTCTCCACTTCTGTTCAACATAGTTCTCGAAACACTGGCCAGAGCAATTAGACAGACGAAAGAAATTAAAGGCATAAAAATAGGAAAAGAAGAACTTAAATTATCACTATTTGCAGATGATATGATTCTATACCTAGCAGACCCAAAAGACTCTACAAAGAAACTATTAGAGCTAATAAATGAATTCAGCAAAGTGGCAGGATATAAAATCAACACGCATAAATCAAAGGCATTCCTGTATATCAGCGACAAATCCTCTGAAATGGAAATGAGGACAACCACTCCATTCACAATATCTTCAAAAAAAATAAAATACTTGGGAATCAACCTAACAAAAGAGGTGAAAGACTTATACAATGAAAAGTACAGAACCCTAAAGAGAGAAATAGAAGAAGATCTTAGAAGATGGAAAAATATACCCTGTTCATGGATAGGCAGAACTAACATCATCAAAATGGCGATATTACTAAAAAAGTTTCTTTTAAATGCTAGAAATGCTTGTTGACTAAGGTCTGATTATTTTCTCTAGGAGTAGTCCTCCATGTCACATATCTCCATCTGTATTGTATTCTCTACTAGACTCATTCTTTGTTCTTAAGAAATCACATATGATTGCATTTGATTAGATTTCAGGCTATTTCCTCTCATTAAAAATTAAAATCCCAGAAAAGTATTTTTATTTGGGTTTACATATGCCATTTTTAGTCCATACAGACATTTGTGCCACATTTATAGGATCCAAATGGGATCATTTTAATTTTATTGAAGAGTTAAGAAGTCTTAGAGCAATACTATGGTTCTCATCTTCATCCTGAGGTCATGTTTCACTAGCAGCCCATTTATTTTGATCTTTGCCCTAAGATTATTTGTTTAGTCAGGTTTTGACTGCTGGGACTAAAAGGACTGACAATTTTAGAGGAGGAAGTTTATTTGGGGCTCATGGTTTTAGAGGTTTCTATCCATAGTTGGCTAGGTCCACTCCTTGAGACTTGAGGTAAAGCAGAACATCATGCAGAAGAGTGTGGTGGAGAAAAGTGGTGCAGAACAGAGGTAGAAAGCAGAGAGAGACACACTCAACAGGCAAGATACAAAATATATATCCCACAGGCACAGCTCCAGTGACCCACTTCTCCAGCCATACCCTTTCATCATTCAGTCACCATCCAGTTAATCCCATCATGGATTGATTCACTGATTGGGTTAAGAGTCTCACAATGCAATCATTTCTCCTCTAAAACTTCTTGCATTGTCTCACACATGAGTTTTTAGGGATACATCACACACAAACTTTAACACTATTCTTATTTGATGATACTTGCTGGTAGATGAAATTGGGAATACTTTATCACAGTAGGTACAAAAAGTTACTTGTACTTTATAATTTATCACTGAAAATCCTCTTACCCAAATCTATGTTTGTTAGGAGAATTAAATATCTTCTGTCTCTATGGTAGTTTCAATAAACCTCCCATTAAGTTATAAAATTGTATCCTTTATCCAGCCTCCATTTTTTTCTGTTCTTCTGTTTTGACAAAGCTAATGGCTAAAGGTCTAGGATTGGAAGTTTCAAAATATCACTTGTGCTGCATTCTCTTGTTCATATCAAAGGGAGACATGAAATAAACCAAAGTTTAAGAGATGGAGAAATAGACTACTTTCAATGTAAATAGTGGGATGCATACAATGATGGAGTGAATTATTGGTAGTAATATTTGGACACTATCATATAAGTGGTAATATAAGAGTGCATATAATTTTCTTAGAATGTTCTCAAAGAAAGAAATTAAAATATAAAATATGAATTGTTTTTGAAAAACTAGCATTTTGATGACCCAATATGTTTAATAACATAAGAAAGAATTGAGGCAATTTAAAATCAAGAAAATATTTTATCAATATAAGGTAGATAAAAGATTAATATTCTTCCTAAGTAATTTGATCATTTTAATTGCTGCATAGTTTTTCATATTATGAATGCATGTCTATTTATTTACCAGTTACTTTTGCTATAATTAATAAGCTGATATGGGGGCTGGGCATGGTGGTGCAAACCTATAATCCCAGTCTCTCAGGAGGCTGAGGCAGGAGGATAGTGAGTTCCAAGCCAGTCTCAGCAACTTAGCGAGTTCTTAAACAAGTTAGTGAGAATCTGTCTTAAAACAAAATATTTAAAAACCCCAAAGGGCTGGGTATGTGGCACTATGGTTAAGCCCCTCTGGGTTCAATCCCTGGTGAGAGAGAGAGAGAGAGAGAGAGAGAGAGAGAGAGAGAGAGAGAGAAGAGAAAGAGAGAGAGAGAGTGTGCAAAGAGAAAGAGAAAGAGAAAGAAAGAGGCAAATATGAATGGTTTATGTACAAGATAAACCATTAGGTATATATAGTTATCTTAGGTAAGTAACAAGAGGTAGAATAGGTAAATGGGAGGTACATGTTTTCTCCACCAGCAGTGTATGAGAGACTCAGCTACTACACATTCTCCCAACATTTGTCTTTTTGATATTTTTCCCTCTTTCTTTCTCTCCCTCCCTTTCTCTTTGCCTTTCTTCTTTATTTCTTCCTTTTAATTTTCTTTTTTTTTAAATTATTTTCAGTTAGTGATCTCTCTCTCTTTTTTAATTTGCAATTTTCTAATGATTATTGACAGTCATGGATCTTTTTTATGCACCTGTTTTTCATCTGCATTTCTTCTTTGACAAGTATTTGTTCAAATTTCCTCTGTTTTCTAAGTATTGCTATTTTATTACTGAGTTAGAAGAGTTCTTTATGTATTTGAGTTATAAGTCTAATGACATAATTTTAAAAATATTTCTCCCTATTTTTACCATGCCTTTTCATTTCTAGAATGAAAAAAGCTATAATATCATTTAAGAGTGAAATTTGTTAATTTAGATGTAGTCAAATTGTTGAAATTTTATACCTTGTATTATGTGTTTTCTACTTATGAAATCTTTGACAAACTAAAAAATGCTAATATTTTCTCTTATGCTTTCTTTTAGAAGTGATAAAATTTAATTGTTAGGTCTATGATCCTATTATTCAGCTATGTGTTCTACACTGAAATATCTGGGGAAGCTACCTTATAAAAAGAAAAGCTTATTTAACTCACAGTTCTAGAGGTTCATGGGCATAAAGCTTGTGTCTGCTCACTTCTGGTAGGGACTGTGCCTGTCACAACATAATCAATAGCAATTATTGGAGTATAAGTGGACAAGTGAATGTGTTTTTAACCAGGAGCAGAAAAATCAAATGAGTAGATAAGACAAGGCTGGTCCCTTATATAACAATGCTGTCACAGAAACTACCAAACAGGTCAAAATATCTCATGCCACAGTGATCTCAGACTTCCCACTAGCCCTAACTCTGAAACATTCCACCAGCTCCAAAGCACCACTGTGGAGACCAAGCCTTTAACCAAAATGAATAGTGGGGAATTAAAAATCACACCCAAACCATAACTTTTTACCTGTGGTTCCCAAGGATTCATGTCCCTTTCCCAAGGCAAAATACATTCATTTCATCTCCAAGAGTCCTAAAGTCTCAACTGATCCAGTATTACTCAAAAGTTCAAATCTAAAGTGTTCTCTGACAACTAAAGCAAACACCTTCAGCTGTGAGCCCCTATAAAAACAAAGAATATATACTTTGAAGATACAAGCATGGAGCAGCCATAGGATAAACATTCCTATTCCAAGAGGGATGAATTGGCAAGAAGAAAGGAGAAATTGGTCCAAAGCAAGACTGAAATCTAGCAGCAAAAACATTCAGTCTTAAAATTCCAAGTTCAGCATCCTATGCACCCAGCAGAAAAAGATGAGCATTCAAAGTTTTGAGCATTCCTACACCTATGGCTTTCCTGGTCACAGCCCATGTGGCTGCTGTCTGAGGCTGCAGGTAGAGGTCTGCTGCTTTGACAGCTGTCATGGCACATTGCTGCTTCTCCTCCATCCTCTCCATGGTCTCTGCTTCAGCTCAACTACCACAGTTCAACTGGGAATTTCCCTATTGGGGGAATCACTAAAGAGACTGCAGCAGAGTATTTTTTCTGGCCTCCCACGACTTTAGAAATATCAGTAGAATTTGACAGATAGAGGCTATGGAATACTTCACAGGCAAGCCAAAATCCCATGCTGTACTCTTACACCCTGAACATTCCCTGAAAGAATTCTGTCTTCTGCCTTGGAAGATGTCTGTGTGACATCCTTGAGGCATCTTTCATATTGCCCTAATGTAAAGTATTTGCCTTCTTTTTATCCAGGCTAATCTCTTTAGCAAGTAGGCCTTTGTTTTAGTCAATTTTTTCCCTGCTGAGACTAAAAGACCTGCCCAGCACAATTGTAGAGGAGGAAAAGTTAGTTTAAGAGCTCACAGTTTCAGAGGTCTCTACCCACAAAAAGCTGGCTCTGTTTCTCAGGGCTCAAGGTGAGGTTGAACATCATGGCAGAAGAGTATGGCAGAGGGAAGAGGCTCACATGATGATTGGAAGGAGAGAGGAGGGGGAGGGGGAGAGGGAGAGGGAAAGGGAGGGAGGGAGAGGAGGGGAGGGGAGGGGAGGGGAGAGAGATCTCCTCTTGCCAAATACAAATATATACCCAAAGCAACACCTCCCCATGCCCAGCCTTTTTTAGTCACACCCCACCTGCCTTCAGTTACCACTCAATTAATCCCATCAGGTGATTAATGCATTGATTGGGTTAAGGGTCTCATAACCCATAATTTCTCTTCTAAACCTTGCATTGTCTCACACATGAGCTTTTGGGGGACACATTACATTCAAACCATAATAACATTTAATCATACCCTCTTTGCCCACAACCTTACATGCTTTTTTGCTCCTTTTATGGCAGGCTGAAAGTACTCCAACTCTTTCTGCCCTGCTTTCTTTTGGTCACTGGAAATCTGACAGATACCCATGACTCAGCCTTTTGCTGTTTTAAAATTTTCTCTATGTAGTGAACTGTTTTATCATTCTTAAGTTCAGCCTTCTACCGCATTTGCCATGTGTTAACAAGGGTAATGTTTTCCACTTCCCATAAAATTCTTATTTCCATCTGAGACTTGTTGCCTAGTCTCATCTTCTATACCATCAGGAGAGTTGATCATAATTCTCTGCTTATGGGCATCTAGACTCTTGTTAGCTTGCTTTTCTAAACTCTTCCAAGCTTTTTCCATTAATGAATTTCAAAGGCTTCTCTAATATTAAGTATTGTTATAATAACCCCCATTATTGGTATTGATTTTCTGTATTAGTCACATTTTAATTATTACAGTGAAATATTGGAAGCAAAAAGAAAAGGTTTATGTAGCTCATGGTTTTGAAAGTTCAAGGGCATGACTCCTCCACCAGCTAGTTCTGGTGAGTACCTCACAGAGAATCGTGAATTATCAATAACCATATCATGGCGAGCAGTCATATTTCAAACAGGAAACAGAGAGAACTGGGGTCCCAATATCCTTTCTGAGGACATGCCCCCAGTGACTTAAGGACCATCTCTTGGGTCCAATCTCCCAAAGGTTCCACCACCACCTCTAACTACACTACTCTGGTGACCAAACCCTTAATTATAATGAGCTCTTGCAGGACACTCAAATCCCACTCAACCATAGCTGATACAACTCAAATTTTTAGATTGTTTTTGTTTTATGTAGAGTAAGGTTAAGATTAATATTTTGATGGATATTTGTCAATTTTTCCTGCACTATATAAAAATAAGTTTTACATATTAAGTAGAATTTGGTTCTCTGTCAAAAATGATTGTACTGTATATGTGTGGATTACTTCTGGACTACACTGATTGATTGTTCTAATTTTCTGTCTTATGGCAAAACTACATTGTGTTGATTCTCTTACTTTCATGTTAGTTCTGGAAATCAGGTAATATATGTCCTACAACTAGTATATGTCTTTCATTTTCATTGTATTTTATGTCTTTAGAATTTAAATATAAATTATGCAATCAGTATGTCCATTTCTAAAAGAAAGCCTTCTGAGAAATGAGATGGAGAATGTGCTGAATATGAAGACCAACTAGGGGAGACATAACCCTTAACAATATTAAGTATTCTTAAATCAGGTATTTCTGACTTTCTAACATAACCTTTACTATGTTAAATTACCACATAAAAGTTCATCACTGATATGCAAACAAGGACAATAGTTTTAAAAAATGAAATAAATTGCTTCAATTTATTTGTGAGCGGTGATTTGCATTGTATCTTCAAATTTTACTGGCAGATTAAGCAGGCTTAACCTCAAGTATGGAGATAATAAGTAGCTGTTTGAGCCTTAAAGCCTTTAATTGGTTTTGAATGTTAATTCTAATTTTCATGACTCTTTATTCTTGAAAGTCAGACAGAGAAAAAAATCTGTTCCTAGATTATAGTAGCTTTAATATTTATTTATTTATTGCTATGTGTTGAAATTAGAGCGAATTTAAAGTTACAGAATAAAGAACATGGAGACCTTTTATAAGATGTGTAATGGAAAAGGGAAACAAAAAGGAAAGATAGTGTGATTTTTGTCAGCTGAAATTCCTTCTTCACACGTGGTTTTCATTGGCTCTTCTCTGGACCTGGAGCCACTATGGACCACTTTGGCCTCATTAGACAGTCTTAGCCTTACTGTAGGAGGCTCCTGGACAGCATATATACTTTGTACCTCTTCAAAATTAAATTTTCCAAGTGCTTCAGATTATCTGGGCATTATTTCTCAGGGATCCTAGACTAAAGGGTTCTTAAGGCTGTGTCCTGTGTCAACTCACGAGTTTTTGATAGTGGGGAATTGTGGTCAGAACCAATATTTTTTTTTGAGAAAATCAGTGCAATTAACAAAATGAAAATTTTAAAAAAAATGTTTTTCTCCCCCTACAATGTAATGATTGAGTAGTTTCAAATCAGGTATTTCTGACTATTCACCAATATAGCAGGAAGTGGATGTTTGTTATGAGAGAGTCCAGTAAAAGTCAGTGGTTTAATTTATTGGACAGTTGGAAATATTTCATTTCAAGATTTGCAGCTATAAAAGCTGTCAAGTGTAAGTCAACACACTGCTGTATATGTCCACTATGATTAGAAAAAACAAAAACGAAAGGGATATAACTCCAACAGTAGGTTTTTTAAAAAATCCTGCTTCTATTTTGACACACCCTGAGGTAAATATTTAACTTTTATTTTTCAGTTTTTTGCCTCACAAAGTTGTTTCAACAAATTAAAAGTTAATATACTGTGCAACCCTGAAAACTGGAAGACCAAAACTTCTTTCTCATTTAGATTTTATTTTCTAAATCTCTCTAAATTATCCTGAATTTTGCAAATTTTGCGTGATGAACAATATAAATTTTATATATATTTTATATGGTAATATTCCTTTGACATTCACATTTTTCCCAGTCATGGACGCAATAACTAAAAAAATTAATCACTCAGAACCAAATGAAAATATGTATAAAAATAAAGAGAGTATCTGAATAATTGGGACAATTTCAAGTAAATGATGTTTATGACATCCAAAATTCTATTTATATTTCATAATTATGTTTTCATTATTAAATTACATTCATTTATTTTTAGTACTGCCATTTCATCTTTGGAAAAATGTTCAGTTAAGAGTTCTGGGATTCTTCTAATCTTCCAATTTATTTTTTAAAAATTCACCAAATATATTAGCGTATATACTGAAAACACATTGGCCCACTGCAGTAGCTCATGCCTATAATCCCAGTGGCTAGGGAGGCTGAAGCAGGAGAATCAAGAGTTCAAAGCTAGACTTAGCAAAAGTGAGGTACTAAATAACTCACTGAGACCCAGTTTCTAAAATATTCAAAATAGGGATTGGAGATGTGACTCATTGGTCAAATGCCCCGAATTCAATCTTGGATATTAAAAAAAAAAAAAAAAAAAAACGTAAAAGCAGCCAGGCTTCCTGGTGCATGCCTGTAATCCCAGTGGCTCAGAAGATTGAGGCAGGAGCATTGAGGGTTCAAAACCAGCCTTAGCAAAAGTGAGTTGCTAAGCAACTCAGTGAGACCTTGTCTCTAAATAAAATATAAAATAGATCCTGGGATGCAGCTCAGTGGTGGAGTACCACTGAGTTCATTCCCTGTACCAAAAAAAAAAAAAAAAAAGAAAAAGAAAAGAAAACCACATAGGAGTTTTTTAGATTAACAAACTATGGATTTGTTAAATTAAAAACTTCACTATAAAATCTTGCAGATAATATAATAGCAGCTCAGTAAATGAGATTTAATTATTATAAGCATGGATTTATAGGAAAGTTATGTATAAAATTTTAAAAAGTGGTATGAGAAAGATATCAGTTATCTGCATTATGTGATCATTTTAAATTCTGAAAGATTTGAAAATGTTATAGAGAATTTTTTTTAATTTTTAAAAATTCTTTAATACTATACATGATATAAAATAGTAAAACATTCTGATGATATATTAATTTGATCATTTCTTTTCATTGTTACTTTAGGCCTTATAACAGCTATGTGGATCAAGGATTTATAAAAGCACAAATGACAAGATAGAAAATATTACATGCATGCACTAAAACATATCCACACTTAAATTGATAACTTATAAAACTTGGAAAATAATCATCAGATATTTGGAAGACTTTCCAGGAAATAACTCCAAAATAAAACTTTAAAACTTCATCTAAATATTACCTGGAGTAATTTTGTAGTACTTTTATTGCAGCAGAATCTGCATTATCAATTTTATATGAAAATTCAATATTTGCAAAAATGTAAAAGAAAATACATTATTGATTAGTAACCTGATAAAATGCAGAGATAACTCTAATAGTATGTTCTCTTTTGTTATTTTTTCTTTACTTTTTCCCTTATCTATACATTTAATTCAAGTTTCTTACCAACAAAATGAATTAAGAAATAAATAACTTAGAAAATATAATTTTACAATTCTCTTATAATAGCACACCTTATATTATATAACACATTTAATACCAAAGTGCTATGGGATTAAATTGAAAAATCTATGACATTGTCTACTCAACCATATATTACTTATATAAATATAAATATACAGATAATAATGGCGATTATTATTATTACATGTGAAAATATGATAACAAATTTATGCTTTGTAATAGTTCCTCTACAGAAAGAAAAACTTTGTTGTCTTTCCATATCAGCAATATATTTTTTAAATATGTTTAACTGATTTAATTTATAGGCTTTGGAATTTTTTTCAAAATTATACTCTGCTGAAATGATCTAAGTCAAATTTGTTGTATTGTAGAGACATGAAAATAAGGAAAAGGAATATAGTTGAGAAAGAATTTTTCCTTTGAATAATACAGATTTTTAAAACTATACAGAAGTAGAAAATGTCTTGATTTTTACTGGCTGTCAGCATAGTTAAAATTTATTTCATCAATCTTTCTCTGTAATGAGCTATATAGCATTTATACAATAATATCCTAGATACATTAATAAGATAATTTAATAAAATTTCCTGTATATTCCTATAGACTTTAGTTTTTGGATGCATATTGAATTTCTAGGTTAGGCTTTTTTTCAATGAAATATTGAATACATGGAGAAACTTTAAGGTATCAGACCAACAAAAACCTTAAAAAATTCTTAATGTTGGCCTAACAATAGAATTTTAAATATCCTTATCAATTTTTTTAATCAAGAGCACTATTTTGGAAATAAAAAGGGAATTTTATATTTTCAGGCAGAACACATAAAAACAAGAAGTCCAAATACACAATCCAAAATATATTTTCATATTTTTTCTTAGTTTACCTAGTAGAGTCATATTAATATGTATTTATAGCTACATAGTTTAGCAATAGTAGAGAGAAAATGTTAGACAGTTTATTTGTACATTCTGTTGATGTTTCGGTGAGAAAGTGTTTATACTGCCTTCTCCCTTGCTTATTTGAAATATTAGGCTTTAAATAATAATAATGGCAGGTATGGACTAAAGAATAAGAAGAGCAAAGAAAATCAGGAACATAGACATGTATCATATGCACCCTCATCATATTTTCTTTCCTTTCCCAAAATTTAGATGTCTGTGAATAAATCCCTCAGTTTTATTATATCAGGCCATAGTATTCCTGACAATGAAATATAGTGTAATGGATTAGTTTGTAAATGAGGAATTACTTGGGTGGGTTTAGGCAGAAGTTTGTCTTCTGCATTTTAAAGTTCTGTTGTTTTTCATTGATTTACAGCATCAATTCTCTGCATGATCTGATCATTTCAAATTCTGAAGGGTTTGGAAACAGCAAGCAACCTTGTAAGAGTGATTTAAAAACCCTCAAATGTTCCTGGTTTTATTTCTCATAAATGTCAGAACTCCACAAGCTACATGTGGTCTTCACAAAGGAAATAATCCTACATCTTTATTTTACTATGATGGCAAACATTTCTCATTTTTGTCAGATTTGAATGACCAACTGTATCAAAAAAGTATGTGTTTTGGTCATGGACAGATGTCTCACTTGACATATGAATCACACTGGCCATAATGAAGTTGAAAATCAACAGTGACAATTCACTTGTAGGTCCCCAAGTGGCAACAGCTAGTGTCAGACTAAAAGCCCACAGGAGGCACAGAAGACAGATTATTCGGTTTAATTTGAATATTGCCATGAAGATAAATGGAAATGAAGCATTCAGATCAAAACTACTGAACAGGTGTTCTATAAAAGCTCCAAAATTAGGTCCACACCTCAGCAGTAGTTTTCAATGAGGTATAATTTCTTTCTGATGTTATATTTTTGTCATTATGTGGTATTAGAACACTATGCAGATAAAACAATGAGGACAAGAGGAATTCCAAATATTTTAGTGACTTATGATCAAGTAGAAGAATAAACATACCAATGATGAATTTTAGAAATCATAAATTTCTTGATAGCTATCTTTCAGAGATTCAGAAGGCAAATAATTTGGGGAAGAGTGTTTTTTTTTTTTAAATATATATATGAAAAACTAGGTTACTCCAGAAAAATAGTTATTTGGAACATTTTAAATATAAATAAGAAACAAAATTTAGTTTCAAAATAAAGACAGGTTAGTTTCTCTATAATTTTACTTGCTAAAATATTATAGCTAGATATAATAAGTTATACTTTTATAATGTTCAGTTCACATTTATTAATTAGGAGAATTATTTCACTGTAAAAGAAAACCTATTTATGCAATCAACTTCTAGAATATAGGCTGAAAATAAAGGTATATAAGATGATTCATTATCCTATAATATATTTTAACTTTAAGACATCAAATTTTGTAATTTAATATTGGAAAAAAACAAGGCATGATTGACTTGGTAATGATTCTAATATAATACTAATATTTTAGTAATATCATTACCAAATAATTTATTTAGTTGCTATCTAGATTTTAATAATTACTTAATTAACTGCAAAGCATAAATGAATTTATAAGAGGTTGATATTTGGACAACTGCAGTTCTCTTTTAGAAACCTAGATGTGTGGCCAGGAGCACTGATGCACACCTGTAATCCCAGCAGCATGGGAGGCTGAGGCAGGAGGATCTGGAGTTCAAAGCCAGGGTCAGCAATGGGAGGTGCTAAGCAATTAGTGAGACCCTGTCTCTAATTAAAATACAAAATAGTGCTGGGGATATGGCTCAGTGGTTGAGTGCCCCAGAGTTCAATCCCCAGTACGAAAGAAAGGAAGGAAGGAAGGAAGGAAGACAGACAGACAGACAGACAGACAGACTAGATGTGTGAATAAAATGATTCATGGTACAAGGATACAATTTTTTTAAATGAATAGGATGAGTTCAAATTACTCAGTTCAGCACACTGAAGGGAATTTTTACCACTCTTCTTAAAAGATAAATAAAAAGGACGGCAAAAAGAGGAGGCAAATGCAGATAATTAAATACCAGTCAATCAACTAGTATTCATATGTTATCATGTGCTAAACACACTTCTGGGCACTAGGAGTTGATTAATGAACCAAATAGATTCCCTACCCCCAAGGACCTCAAGTTCTTGTGATAGAAATCAGAGAGTAGATAATATAAATAGGTGATTTCAAGTAGTAAAATATGCTATGAAGAAAATGAGATAGAATCATCATAATAGAGATTTACAGATAAAAGAATGATTATGTGGTTAGGAATATTTGCTTGAAACAAGTCAGTCAAGACACAAATGAGGACAGAAAGTAGAAGAGATTGACTTGGAAGAAAATAAAGCAAAAGAACAACGGATACAAAGATAAATGAAGACATCCATTGAAAAAGTAATTTAAGAGAGCAGTTTCATCTGCTGAAGGTGGAAAATATTTCTACCAGCTTAGTTCCAAATTGTTAAGAACCATTGAATTCACTAACAAAATGCAGATTATGAAGGTAAATGTCAAACTTTATTCATATGCATATGAAAAGCCCACTTAAGAAGTGGTAGCTTATTAGCTATAGATAGATTTATATAACTTCAGGACAGAGGAAGGCCACCAGGAAAACCATCAGTTGATATTTTCAGTTCCTCTCCTAGCTCCGAATTCCAGAGAAAGGAAAGGGATTAGATACTGAAGTCCATCACTAATAGCCAATGGCTTAATGAGACATGGCTTCATAAAATTTCCTCAGTGGTGCAGTTCTGAACGCTTCAGTGTTGTTGAACATGTAGGGGTACCAGGAGGTACCAGTCCTAGAAAGATCATGGAAGCTCTGTATGCCTCCCCCAGATATTGGCCTACATATCTCTCTCATTTGGCTGTTCCATATGTAACATATAATAATAAGGAAAGCACTTTCCTGAGTTTTGTGAGTCATTCTGGAGTATTATCAAACCTGGAAAGAGGAGAGTGGGGATCTCTGAATTGATAGCCAAATTGGATAGAAGTTCTATACTATACCACGGCACCCCATTGATCATCAACTCCACTGAGCTGGTTCTGGAGAGTTGATGTTGGAAAAGAGACCAACATGAATTTTGTGTCAGGTAGAAAGGAACACACACACACACAGGAGTTCAGTTACTATCTCTGACTATAAGAAGGTAAAGTGAAGAAATAGAAACCCATGTGAAAGAAAATTCCAATCTATCTATGCTATAAAAAATCCTAAGTAACAATCTAAATTTTAAAAACCTTGTTTCTATTTCAGCTAAAATTTATAAGCTATACATTTGAGAAAGTAACTGGATTGCTTTATACAAGACCTTTAAAGGACATCAGTTATAAATTCTTACAGGTATAAATGTGTATATTACTGGAAATCCTGGAATTGATGCACTTAAATAATTTATTGAATATTTTAAATTAATAAACTTTTACAGATTTAAAAATATGCACTCTATTAAAATTTAAAATAATAGATTATTGCAATAATAAAATGTCACATGTAATGGAGAGAAAATATGAATAATACATGAGAAAAAACAATGGATAAATTAAACCGAGAGTCAGGAGGGGCTAAAAAAATTTATTTAGTTGCAGACATTTCTCTAATATCTAATAAATCTCACAGTGGATTATAACTAATTACCTAACACCAAGTTATTATTTTTACTTGTTTTATGGTAATAGATTAAATCTTTCCTCTCTGCCACTATTTTTCTCCATAGGATTTCTTTCTATTAATAGCTTTTACACTTTTATCCATTGTGTAATATTTTGATGTATCCATTTCTACCATTATACTCTGAAAAAGGAGATATAATGTGACATAAACAATGTAAAATTCTGAATAAGAATATTTGTGCATATTCTAGTTTAGATGTGCCACAGGAGATGTGAACAAATTGATTGCTTTAAAGTTTTTAAGTAGACGAAATGAAATTGTTGGCCCTTGCAGTTCTAGTATATAATAAAATAGTAAGCACTGTGCAAATAATCAATTTTTATTTTTTACAGCAATCATTAAGTTTTATATACATTCAAATGGGAATAAGGTTAAAATAATTGTGCCTTACTGCTTTGTATGTATATTTGTGAAGACAATGATTGTTTCTGTAACAAATTACCTTAATTGAGTGGTTGAACAAAAACACAATTTATCATCCCACAGTTCTTCAAGTTAGAAGGTCGCACTTGGTTCTCACCCAGCTATGATTCATGTGACACCTTTCTGGAGACTCAGGGGGAACTTCTAGGTATGACTTCCTTGGCTCTGGACCCTTTTTCTCCATTTTGTTTTTTTGTTTGTTTGTTTGTTTGTTTGTTTTATTGGTTGTTCAAAACATTACAAAGCTCTTAAGTAATATCTCTCTGATCCTTATTTTTTCATCGAATCTCTAAAAACCTAGAAATATGGCACCAAAATATTTTATTGAATATATTAAATTAATAAATCAATTTCTCTTCCTCTCTCTGACCTGAGTCAGAAAAGTTTTCTCATCATTCTGTGGCAACAAATGGATTTTCATCTCCATGAGTTGGGATCTGATCAGACTCCCCAAAAATCAATCTTGTTACTGAATTTACTTAGGTAAGGATGATTTGTAATATCCTCATCTCAAAATACTTAATTCTCTTCAAAATGCTTTTTGCCATGTAAGGATAGATATCCACAAGGTTAATGGTCAGTAAGATGTGAACCTCTTGAGGGGTATTATTCTGCCTATGAGTTTTGGGAAAGAAGTAGGAAATAGGGGCAGAGAATTAGAGAAGAAAGAAAGAAATAGAAGAATTGCATGATAAAAATAATCAAATCAAAAGTATGTTGAGATATCAATAATAAAAAACAGTAACTACTGGTGAGGGTTTAGGGGGAAAGGTATTCTCGTATATTATTGGTGGGGCTACAAATTAGTACAGACATTCTCAAAAGCAGTATGGAGATTCATCAAAAAACTAAAACTGAAACCATCATATGATCCAGTTATTCCACTGTTTTAGTCATCTTTTTTATTTCTGTGACCAAAATACCTGACAAGAACAATATAGAAGCAAAACCCCTATTTTGGGGTTCATAGTTTCAGAGGTTTCAATCCACAGATGGCCAACTCCATTCCCTGGGGCCTGAGACAAAGCAGAAGTACATGATGGGGGAAAGCAGCTGGGAACAAGTAACTGGAAGCAGAGAGAGAAACTACCCTCACTACAGAAAAAAATATAAACCCCAAGGGCAGGCCCCAATGACTCTGCTCCTCCAGCCACACTGTACCTGTGCACACTTACCACCCAGTTAATCTCTACCAGGGAATTAATTCACTGATTATGTTAAAGTTCTCATAACGTAATCATTTCACCTCTAAACCGCCTTGCATTATCTCACACATGAACTTTGGGGAACACTTCATTTCTAAACCATAATACCCACTCCTCAGTATACATCTAAAAGCCCTAAAATCAGCATACTATAGGAATGCCTCCATAGCTATATTTATAGTAGTACAAGTCAAAATAGCCTAGCTACTCTTTGACAAATGAATTGATTAAAAAAAGTGATACACACATACACACAGGAGTATTCCTCAGACGTAATGAAAAATAAAATCATGGCATTTGCTAGTAAATGGATGGATTTGGAGACCATCATGCTAAGTAAGGCTAAGTGAACTAAGCCAATCCAGAAACCCTAAGGTTAAATGTTTTATTCTGATATATAAAAGCTAGAACAAAATAGGGGGAAAGAAAAAGAGAGAGAGAGAGAGAGAGAGAGAGAGAGAGAGAGAGAGAGAGAAATAAGGAGGGGATTTCATCAAAATAGTAAAAGAAGATCTGTGGAGTAAAGGAAGAAGATTGAGGGGGAGGGAGGAAAGATGGGATAAGGGAAATATGTTGGAATGAATCTGACCTAACTTTCACATGTACATATATAAATACACCACAGTGAATCTTCCCTTTAGGTATATCCTCAAGGCACTAATAAAAATAAAATACCATTAAAAAATCTAAACATCTTGAAAGAAGAGTTCCCATTCGCACTTACAAACATATCAAATTCATAGATGTATGTATAATTTCCTTAGTAACAAAAAAAATTTATTGTATTATAGTTTCAAGATGCTTAAATATTTTTAAATTACAAAACAGCAATATTTTAACAGAAAAACTATACCTTTCCATCTCTGGAAACAAACTGATTTAATTTCTTTTTCAGATCACATTTAATTTGAACATGTACATATTAGCAAATGAATGTGAAGCTAGTGAGTAAATCTAATTTGAAAAATATAATAACTTTAATAATTAAAAGTTAAAATGTTAAATAAAAAATTCTTAGGTACAATTTTATGTATTTTCAAAATAAAGGAAAGCACTTGAAATTGTTGCTTAAAACTCATTTATATTTTATCCTAATAGTTTCCACAAAAATTAATATATTCAAAAGTCAATGTTTGAAATGATAAAAGTAACATTAAATTACTTAATATATTGTCACTTAATTAGTTTTCTTTGGAATCCATTCTGTTGGCCAAGGACATGCACAAAGGCCTAAGAAATTAAAATCTCACTTGTTAAATACACGAAACACTTGTGTAGCAATCATTTCAGTTGTATTTCTTGATATACATACAAATGGCATTCTTTGAAATATTACTTCTAATATTTAATATATGTAACCATTCTATTAAAATGGCTTATTTTATCCTGAACATCCTTTATCAAATAGAAGTATAATTATTTGATTAACTTATAATAAAAATGTTTTAAAAATATTTTCAATGAAAAGTGCTATCAACCTCTTTTTTAATATTGCAAGCACAAAAGGAGATGGTTCAACCAAGAGATGTGATAAAAATGAAATGTATGAGACTACCATATAACACAGTATGTTAGTTCACAATAAACATTTTTTTTTGTACCAGGAATTAAACCAAGTAGCTTACCCACTGAGCCACATCCTCAGTCTTTTTTATTTTTTTTTATTTTGAAACAGGGTCTTACTAATTGCTTACGGCCTTGCTAACTTGCTGAGGCTGGCTTGGAACTCACAATCCTCCTGCCTCACCTTCTCAAGCCACTGGGATTGCAAGCAGTAAGTTTTTTATTGTAAGTAAAAGAAGTACACTCTAACATAGCAATAAAATTATAGTATTATAAATATATTAACCAGTAGCATAATTATATTTTATCCTTATCAAGTGTTGTATTCTTTACAAATACCAGAGTGACACAGCCACATCAATGATTATAGCAGCTCAATTTACAGTAGTCAAACCATGGAACCATCTTAGATGCCCTTCAAAGATGAATGGATAAAGAAGATGTTTTATATATATATATATATATATATATATATATATATATATATATATATATATATATATATATAAATAAAAAACACAGTCTTAATGAAGAATGAAATTATGGCATTTGCAGGTAAATGGGTAGAGCTGGAGAATACCATACTAAGCAAAATAAACCAATCTGAAAAAACCAAAGGCTGAATGTTTTCTCTGATTTGTGAGTGCTAATTCACGATAAGGATGGGAGGCGGGCTAGGGAAAAATAGAAGTACTTTGAATTAGGCAGAGGAGAGTGAAGGGAGGGGAGGGGGATTAGGAGTAGGAAGGATAGTAGAATGATTTGGGCATTATTACCTTATGTACATATATGATTACATGACCAATGTGGTTCTACAACATGTAAAACCAGAACAATGAGAAGTCATTATTTTCAAATGTCTATGTTTCCAAATCAGGTCTTAAAAATCATTATGAATGTTGGTAATTTATTTTAATCAATCTCTAATCCCTGAGTTAAATTTGTTTCCAAAATATTATAATTAGTATCCTTTATTTTTCTTTTTAGTTGTTGATAGACCTTTATTTTATTTATTTATACATAATACTGAGAATCGAACCCAGTGCCTCACACATGCCAGGCAAGTGTGCCACCTCTGAGCCCCATCCCTAGCCCCAGGACCTCTGTTCTTTATCAGCACTCTTACACTAAAACTATTGTATTACCTATATGAAGTACTTGGCCAGTGGCAAACTCAACATTACTATCCACTACCTTTAAATTTCACAACACTATTACTTTTTGACATTAATGAACAATCTTTTTTGCATGAATGATTACCTTTTTAGAAAAGTGTTCTTTATTTTCTTAGGTACATTAACTCTTCTAAATCAGGACATACCTTTCATTTACATATTTATATAAGACTTCAGAAATGTGAACTTCCATTAATTTGAACTGAATTAAAATCAGGAAATGATTTCTAATAATATAATGTGAGATGCTAAAGGACTATAAGTATTCTTCAGGCCCCAGCAAAGACTTTGAAAACCATCCCTTTCAAAGCTTCTTGAATCAGCAGCCTACAGTGTGCTTTTAAAAGCTCTCTTGTGGGGCTGGGGCTGTAGCTCAGTGGTGGAGCTCTTGCCTCACATGGGTGAGGCACTAGGTTGGATCCTCAGCATCACATTAAAAAAAAAGTAGATAAATTAAATAAAGTTATTTTTAAAAAGTTTAAAAAATCTCTCCTATAATTAACATTTCTTAATACCTTCCAAAAGGGTGAAATACAAATGATTCACAAGCTAAAACTAAACTGCGACCTTTCAAATTTTGTCCTACAGTATATCTAATTTCTTCTTTCAAATGTTCTTTGTCTATTTTCATGTAGCTACTTTGTAAATAAAACCAAAATATAATAAATTGCATTTGTATCTTTTATTCATCAAAAATAGAAAAAATGTACCATGGTCCCCTATGAGTGATAAAAATGACTAAAAAAATTATATTATTCTTAGAGACATGTAATCTATTAATCTAGATAAAAATATGTAAACATAAGTAAAACCTAGTAAATATCAAAAACTGATATAAGCATCTACCCTACTTGCAAAATTATAAATTATCCTGCCATAATTTCATGAAAGCTTGCTAATACATTAGTTCATAAGTCAGAAACTAAGAACTTTATGACTAAAAGAAATAGCAGAAGTCAGGTTATAAACATTTTCTTACACCTTTTTGCCAAGACTGTATTCTGTATTCCCACAGGGCAAAATGAAGAGTGTCATTTGACACCTGTACAAATTTGTTTGAAAGAGTCAAACTCTAACTTTGGGGACCTGATTATGTTATAATGGTCAGTCTGTTTGTTTAATTTAATTCAAAATCAAACAGAAATCATGTAGCATAATAAATGCCACATATGATTTCTTAGAATTTAAGCCTTAGAATAAATAAGTTTTTGCTAACTGTTGATTCTGCTGGGCATTTTTTTTTTTTTTTAGATTTTCATCCTAAATTAGGAAAATTTTTCTTTTGCATGTATTAATGGCATTTCAAAGTTCAACTCAAGGTCAAAAAAATTGAAAATCATCATCACCAATTTTGAAAATATATCTGATTGAAGCTTTTTAAGTTGATGGGGCTGTCAGAAAGAATAGGAAATTTTTGGTTCTTTAACCCCTATCCATTCCTTATTATTCACTCAGGACAGTGAGTTGATTCTTTTGAGTGTGAGAGAGGTGTACTTAAAAAAAAAAAAAAGTAACAATACAGATGTCAACAAATCCATGTTCCCTCAAGATTTTGTGAATATCTTGTATAACTCGGTTTCCTTACTTCCAACTATTTATAATATTAATTGTTTTTTATTAAACATTTTTTTAGTTGTAGATGGACACAATACATTTATTTTGTTTATTTATTTTTATGTGGTGCTGAGGATCAAACCCAGGGCCTCACATGTGAGAGGCAAATGCTCTACAACTACGCCACAACGCCAGCCCTCCCCAGATTGTTTTTTTGACTAAAATTCAGATCACACTATCATCCTAAATTATCTTCATATCTTTTTATTTAGTTTTTTGTTCATGAAACCATTTTTTCTGCCTGATGTAGCCTACATGATTTCATTATTTTCATTGAAGTTTTAGAGCAAGAGTTGCAAGTTGAATATCTAAAGAGGTAATCATTTGAAGCATTAGAGATAAGAAACTTTTTCACTCTGGTTTGTAAGACAAAATAGAACATTGTGTTTATTTTTTAAGTAGAATATTTGCTACAATAGTGTCTTGAAAATGCTTCTAATACAACTCTATTGCTGTATGAAAGGTGTAGCGTTCAAGTGCCCTGTCAGGTAGTGTGTGGACAGAATGTTCCCATCTAAAACAGTGCCTGTGGCAGGCATTCCTAAGTTGACACTTTAATCTTTGAAAATACTTTATGAACCACATTTTAGCAGTGAAAAGCATTTAGGTTTTTATTTTCTCCTTTCAGCTAGTTGTTTTGATATCTTCTTATTAAATGTGTTTTCTTCCATTTCAACTATAACTTAATTTATAATTCTGTAATGAGCTAGTATAATAACAGTATTTTCTATATATTCTTCTTCACAATCTACAATAATAAACAAAATAGACCATATCCAAAATATTGATATGAAGTATCATGAAATATACAAAAATTAAACTGTTGACTTCTATGTCTCCTTCTATTGGACTAATGGAAATATGTAAAAAAAAAAAAAAGGTAATTTTAATCTCATGTTATTTTTTTGCTCTTTGCATGTGAAGAAAGCAAAATATATTTCTTCATATGGACTTTCAAAAGAAAACTGACTCATGGAATCATCACAGAAATAATTTGTTTGATTCAGGTGTAAAAAACATGTATTACTTCATGTTAAAGGATATATAACTCCTAAGAGATGAAAGAAGAAATTCTTTCCTTCAGTATACATGAAACACTTAGCACAGTATCTGTGCCATGGTGAGATCTTAATAAACTTCAGTTCTTCTCTATGAACATGTTAGAATTGAGATCATATTCAGTAAGAGAGAACCAATATCTTCTAACTGGTATCCTGCAAATTGCCATCGCTTTTGAGTCATTATCTGTCATTTTTTGCACAGTTGGCTACTGTTGCTGACATTGCTATACCCTGAAACTCATTTCTACTTACATAGCTATTCACACAGCTGAAAGTGCAAAAACTACAAACGCATATGCTCTGATGCATAGGATTTTACCTTAGGAATAGAAAATGTAAGAATAGAGCCATATTTCAACACTTAAATTTAACATGATTTAAAACCGATCTTTCATAATTAAAATATAATGAGCTAATAGTTTAAATAAGAAAAACTTTATTTTCAACAACAGGAAGTTAATGACCTTCAGTAATTACTTAACATCATTAAATACTGTTTCTTATTTATGAAGTGATAATATCAACACCTATCTAATAAAACTTTTGCAAGTTTGTTTTTTTTTGTTATTTTTTTTTAATGCACAGAAACTCAGAGTAATTTATGATGCATAGAAATGCTTAACAAATTATATCTTCATTTTTCAATTGGAAGAGAATAAGTAAGTATATCACAGTTATGATAAGTCTTTCAGCACCTTGCTAGGGCTGCTCAGGAGGATATGAGCCACCTTAGAAAATCAGTCAGAAATAATTAGTGAACAAATAGGAAGCAGAGTCAGAATTATAGGTCAAAGGATGGAGCACCTGATAGATTCAGCCCACACAGAAGCTGTAGGTGGACAATTAGAAAATGAATCCCGTGGTTTATTTAAGGGGATTCAACAAAGTCAGGAATAAGGTTTCAGGGATGTAGTCTCTCTCGCAGATTGACATCTTGGCAGGTTACACCCATTTCTGAGAGGCTGTCTGGCAGTAGGTCACTCATGCCCGGTGCTATGTGGGACCAGGTAGAGCTAAATAGGGCTCACCTGTGTCTGAGCAGTCTTGGCCAGAGGGAATTTCCACTGGAAGTTCCCAGACATCTGATTCTCATATTCACTAGCTGTGATGGTGATTTTTGGTTCACACGTAGCCCAGGGATGGCTCTCTACACACAACCTGATATTTTCTCATTAAAGTAACCACATATATGATAATAAAATATTTGATGAAAAGGTTATATCACAATACATGAAAGAAAGCACAGTGAGGCATTTTCAGTTATCTTAGAAAATCAGGTAAGATAAAATTTTAAATAAAAATTACTCTCAGAGTTCAATGTTTAATCTGGTAGCACCTATAGATTCCTTATTATTGAAAGGGCCACACAACTGTTTAACAGTATACATCATTTACTAATTTCTACACATAAAAAGCCTAAAATTCTACAAAAAAAGAAAAAGTTTTACGGTAATGCTATGCCAATATTCACTATTCATTCTTCTCTATGGGTATTGCCTTTCTGATCTCCAGAAGAAGAAAATTTCATCTTGCTTACTCACTTATCTTAAGAGCTTTTAGCTACATGACTGCTTCATCAGAGAAATGGAGACTCCTATGCTGCTTTTAGAGGCAAATGTGGAATTAATTCTGTCTTGGAAGTCCAGGGATTTGGGGCATAAAGACATTTGCTTGTTTCTTTTCTTAAGAGTATTACAATTGGCTTCTGATGGGGCATTCAAGATGGCAGAATGGATAAAGGCTATATTCCTAGTTGTTTTATATCTTGGGATTCAGGCAGTGTTTGAATCCCAGTTTCTTAGTGAGGTGAGTAAAAGAGAGATTTCATTAAAACATGTTACTACATAGTCAGAGTGTCTAAAAGACTCAGAAATTTGGGTACATTAAACAAAGAAGAGTACCCTGGAGCCAACCCAGTTATAGCAGTGACAGTAATAGTGACGCTGGTTCAGCACAGAAGGAGGGAAAACACAGAGAGAAACACAATGTATATATTTAGTATGGAATAATTTAAGATTAGAAAAGCAACTTGAATTTAGCTGATCGGAAGTTTTATTGTGCACTGGTGCTTACAAAGTGCTTTCTGATTCTCATCTGGTCATGAAGAGGTGAGGTGGGAACCATCTTGAAGCACTCATGCTATAGCTACTTCTGGGAAACAAGGAAATCACAGCAAGCATTGCCACACCATCCTAGCAAGTACCTACCATGTGGTAAAGGGTGTATCTAGAAGAACATGTGTGAAATGAGCCCAGAGAGGATTGTACTTAGGAAGGTTTCAAGTCAGAAAAATGAAGGAGAGATCAACTTGCTTCTCCTTTATGTCTGGCAGATCACTTGACAAGCTCAAGCAGGTTGGGAATCTGAAAAGGCAGGTGTGGATACACTTAGAAACTAACCTTGGAAGGCTGTGTTCATGGGCAACAGAATATGTGGGGGATTGGTTTCCCTGTCCCATGAGTAGAATTTTTGAGAGGCTATTAAGATCTATACTCCTAAGCGATCAATAACCACCATCCCCTGTGGGTATTAGGGAATAGATAGATGAGAACGGTGGAAATGTGAGGTTAAGAGAATAATTCTATAAAATGGGCTCACTGTACTGACCACCCCCATCCCTCCATTTGCATTCTTTGCCAAAAAGCAATTCGCCTCAACACTGCCCGGCCTATGTAGACAGAATATGTTACATTTCTTAGCAAACTGAGGCCGGGGCAAAGATCAGGCAGTCATTGTAGGTAATGAATGATCAGGGTAAAGAGGATGAGGTCATCATATAAAGGACAATGGCTTGCTAACAGTTAACTCTGTGATTGTTCTTCCCAGCACAGTGGGTAACTAATGATTAACCTCCATGCTTCTGCTCCTTCTTGATCTCAGACATGTTCACTGAAAAGAAAGAGAAGACAATAATTAAATGGGAGTGTTCTGGGATCTACAAGAGAGACAAGACCACCCTCTCCCCCACAACCCACCTATGGGGTCCCTTCTCTTCAGAGAAATCTGTATTTGTCTCTTTCTTAAATAAAACTTGCTTTCTGGGGCTGGGATTGTGGCTCAGTGGAAGAGCACTTGTCTAGCATGTGTGAGGCACATACCAATAAATAAAATAAAGGTCCATTTACACCTGAAAAAAATATTTTAAAAAATTGCTTTCTACTTGCCTCAGTGTTTCTGAGGTGTTTAGTCTTCAACATTGGGGAACAACGACTTATTTCTCAACTCCAAAGGTCTATTATGATGGGTGTGTTGATCTCTCTAAAGATCAGCTAACACTCAACAGAAACCCTGAGATCTGATTAGACCTAAACCCCAGCCACCAGAATTCCCCTCATAGAATTCAGCGGCAGCCCCAACCTAGGAGTGCATCAATCAGGTCTGTGTGAACAGAACTCCAGCTTACCATTCCCTCCTACCTCATACTGGTGAGAAGGTAAGCTGAGACTTATTTCAACCATTTTTCACTTTAGGTCACTCCAAGTGGAAGCTAAGAGAGTAACACACAAAAAAGGAAGGGGTTATCAAACCCCAGTCCTTAATTTCACTCTCAGTACACAGCTCAAGAAGAAATAGAATGACAGTTGAACATAAAAAGTGACCATCCATTGTGGGCAACTATTTTGACCACCTCAGTGGAAATGATTCCTTAATTTTTCATTAAGAATATTTTTTTTCTTTCTTTCTTTTTTTCTTGTGTGAGTACATGTGTTCTTGCTGTGCTAATTGGTTTGTGGATATATATATACTATGCATATTTCTTTCTTTTTTCTATTTTTAGCATTTTTCAATGTAGTTATTTTTTTCTTGCCTTATCTTTTGAGAGTTAAGAGTTTTCGGTTTGTACAATTTGGTTTCATTTTGCATTGTTTTCATTTGTTTCTCTTAATTATTTTTCTCTCTTCTCCAATTAACAGGCAAATTTCATTATTTTTTGTTTTCCTGTTAGTTTGTTTCTGTTCTTTTTCTTCTTCCTTATAATCATCGCCTGCTACATCACTTCTGCATTCTATCTGTTCACTTTTAGAAATTGTAAACCTCCTAAAGTTCATAATTCATACACAACTGACCAGAAAGATATAACCATATTTTACTACCTTTTGGGAATGATTGATTTTTATGACTTCTGTGGTCAACACTAGTGCTGTTGCAATTAGTATTGCTGCAGATGACATAATTGACACCCGTGTTTTTGTTTTAATGCGAGATCTAGTTTACTGTCACTAATTGTTTATGCTGTTGGCAGTTGCTGACTCCACCATTTCTATACTTTTGTAGCAATTAACATTATAGATGTCATGGTAGAAACCAGGTATTTATTTTAACATTGTATATTATTTGCATTGATAGTTGCTATTGTTTATTTCCCCCTACTCTGTGAGTGCTGAGAACCTACAGAGACACAATGTTAAGGGTAGAGATCCTGCTGCTGCATTAAATCAACCAAAATAAATTTTATGTGGTCTAAATAATTTATGTAGTCTACACATAAATTAATGACACTCAATCTTCAGCTCTACATTATTGCAAAGACTAGAAAAGACAAAATACCAAATTCACAACCAGGCAACAATTAGAAACAACTGGTTATGGGCACTCAGGTCCCATGTACAGACATGTATTGCTATAACAAAATTAGAGAGAATTAATACAAAGGCGATGGATACCACACCTGTGAAGTGTTCTCAATGTAGATCACTCTAGGACACTTTGACTACTGAAAACTGTGCTATAAAAAGGCAGACACATAAGACTGGAAGAGAAAACCCTCCCTAAATATGCATGAAATCCAGCAAAGGAATATCAAATATGAAAAAAGGCAATGTGATACCTCCTGAAATTCATAATTCATACGCAACTGACCCCAAAGATATTAAAGTTGATGAGATATATAATAAAGAATTTGGGAGAATCATTATAAAAATGATCAATGAAATTCAAAATAACCCAGAAAAACAACTGCATGAATTAAGAAAGTCAGTACAGCATATGAATGAGAAATTCAACAAGGAGATAGAAATAGTGAAAAGGAATTAAGCAGGTAATAAGTAACAAAGTAAATCAAATCAAATATTAAGTAGAAAGTCTCTTTAATACAGTAGACCACGTTGAAGACAGAATCTCAGAGCTGGAAGACAGAGTGGCCAATCTTGAACATTCTGATAGCATTAAAGAAAACAAAATGATAACCATGATCAGAATATGCAAGAACTCTGGGACAACATTAAAAGATCAAAGGCTAATAAAATTACTATCTTCTTCAAGGAAATAATAATAATTCATGCTTATAATAGGATAGAAGCACTAATATAAAGCCGTCTAATGAAATAAAATCCAAGATCAGATGGATTTTCAGTTGAAATCTAGCAAACCTTTAAAAAAGAACTAATGTCAATACTCTTCAAATTATGCTATGAAATAGAAAAGGATGAAACACTTTCAAATTAATTCTATGAAGCCAGTACCACACTTATACCAAAACCAGATAAGGACAAAACAAGGAAATAAACTACAGATCCATATCCCTGATTAACTTAGATGCAAAGATATGCAGTAAAGCATTAGCAAATTTTGTTCAATAACTTTTTAAGAAGATTGTACTTCACAAACAAGTTTGTTTCATTTGAGACATGGAAGAATGGTTTGAAATATGCAAATCTAAATGTAATTCATAACATAAATAGAATTAAACACAAAATTTACTTAGTCATCTTGATAGATGCAGAGAAAGCCTTTGAGAAAATTCAGCACACATTCATGATAAAAACACTGAAGTCTAGGAATAGACAGAACTTACCTCAACATCATAAAAGCTATATATTAAAAAAAAAACAAAGGCAACCTTAGGAAATGGGGAAAACATGAAAGCATTTCCTCTAAAATCTGAGACAAAGAATGTCCATTGTCACCATTTCTATTTAATATAGTGCTAGAAATTCTAGACAAAGCAAGTAAGGTAGAGAAGGAAATAAAAGGGATTAAGAACAGAAAAGGAAGAAATCAAATTATCACTCTTTGCAGATGATATGATCTTCTAACTAGAAGATCACTAAAAACTAAATGAAAAGACTGCTCTAACTAATAAGCAAATTTGGTGAAGTAACAGACTATAACATTAATAGTACAAAGACCAGTGGCTTTCATTTATGTCAACAATGATCTGCTGAGATATAAATCAGGAAATTACAATAGACTCGAAATATAAAATAAAATACATAGAAATACATCTTACCAAGGAGGTGAAAGAATGAAAACTATACAAAGTTGAAGAAAGACGTTGAGGAAGACCTGAGAAAATGGAAATACCTCCCATTTTCATGAATAGATAGAATTTATATTCTTAAAATGGTCATACTACCAAAAGGAATACACAGATTCAATGCAATCAGCATCAAAATAGCAATGGCATTATTCACAGAAGTAGAAAACACAGCCTTAATTATTCACTTGGAAGAATAAAAAGACCCATAATGGCAAAGGCAATTCTAAGCCAAAAAAAGCAATTCTGGAGTCATCATAATGCCTGACTTCAAATTATATTACAGAGCTGTAGTAACAAAAACTGCATGGTACTGGCACAAAACTGACAAATAAACCAATGGTATAGAACAGATGACACAAAGATAAACCCACACAGATAAACTTATTTGATCCTAGACTAAGGCAACAAAAGCATACACTGGTGTTATTAGATGTGAGGTGTCTCCCAAAAGCTCACATGTGAGACAATGCAAGAAGATTCAGAGGAGAAATGATTGTGTTATAAGAGTCTAGGCCAAATCAGTAGATTATTTCCCTAATAAGGATTACCTGAGTCATAATTGAAGGGGTAGGTTGTGGCTACAGGAGGTGGGAATTAGGGTATGACTTTGCCCCACTGGCAAGTGGAGACCTCTCTTTCTGCTTCCTGAACACCATGTGAACTGCTTCCCTCTGCCACACTCTTCCACCATGATATTCTGCCTCATTTTGATCCCTGAGGAATTAATCCAGCCTTCTATGGACTAAGACCTTTGAAACCATGAGCCCCTAAATAAACTTTTCCTCCTTTAAAATTGTTCTGGTCAGATCTTTTAGTCGTAGCAGCAAAAAAGCAAACTGAAACAATTGGAGAAAGGACAGTGTTTTTAACAAATGGTGCTAGAAAAACTGGTTATCCATATGTAGAAGAATGAAACTATAGCCTAAGTCTTACCCTCACAAAAATCAACCAAAAATGTATCAAAAACCAACTAGGAATTAAACTAGAAACTATTCAACTACTAGAAGAAAACATAGGGTCAATACTCTAGCATTCAGGGACAGGCATCAACTTTCTTATTAAGATCCCTAAAACTCAGAAAATAATAGCAAATGTTAGTAAATGGAATGATATCAAATTAGAAATCTTCTGTGCAGCAAAGAAAACAATTAGGAAAATGAACAGAGAACCTACAGAATGTGTTTCTATCTACTTTTTTTGACAGATTATTACCTAGAATATATAGAGAACATAAAAAAATTGACACCAAAAAAATAAAATAACCCAATTAAAATTTGATAAAATGAATTAAATAGCCATTTCTCAAGAGAAGAGGCCAACAAATATGTAAAAAAAAATATTCAATATCATTAGCTATTAGGGAAAGGCAACTCGAAATTACATTCAGAGTTCATCTCACACCAGTCAGAAGTTATCAAGAATGCAAATAATAATACATGCTAGGAGGATGTGAAGAAAAACATTTTCACACAGTTGGTAGGATTGTAAATTATTACCATATATCAAGGTTGCTCCAAAAACAAGGAATGGAAACAAAAAAAAATGACCAGCTCTACTACTTCTTGGTATTTATTTATCCTAAAGAATTGAAGCCATTATACCACAAAGATACATGCATACCCATATTTATATCAGCCCAAAACAATAGCCAAATTATGGAACTCGCCTAGTGTCCATCAGTAGATGTACTGATACAGATAATGTGGTATATAAACACAGTGGAGTTTTATTTAGCCATAAAGAAAAATGAAATTATGTTATTTTCAGGAAAATGAATAGAACTTGAAACTATTAGTTTAAGCAAAAAATCAAACTCAGAATGTTAAGAGTCAAAAATTTTTTCCTCATATGCAGAAGCTAGAGAGGCAAAAGGAAAAATAAAATTGGGGGATCTCATGAAAATTTTAGGAAGATCAGTAGAAGAAAGGGAAAAAGGGGTGAGAGACAGGGAAGGATAAAGGAAGTGCTAGGGAGTGATATTGACCAAATTAAATTGTTCTATTGTGTGCATGCAAGAATATGTAACAACAAATTTCATCCCTAAGTATAACTATAATTAACCAACAAAAATGTGGAAAAAATAAAGTCTATTTCTTAGAACCTCTCTATCAGAGTCTTAACAGTATGAAACAAATAAGACCAAAAGATTAAGATATTAAGTTTTATCTCACTCTGACAAAAAAATACTATCTCAGATAATATTGTAGATATGGCTTTTGACTAAAGAAGTAAACAATAATTAAATACAGGAGATTCACAAAAGTTTTAAACATGTTGAACTAAAGGACATGGAGATAGTGTAAAATGCAAGAGAAATGTTTGGGCTTGGCTCAGACTACTGTAAAAAGAGAACCAACACAAACTACTCTTTATAGAAAAAAATGCAGGATGGCTTATAAAGAAAAAACAAGATCCAAAAAATAGAGTCAATCAAGGTATACAGAGATTCCTTCCTAGAAGAGAAATAAAAACTAATCAAGGAATTGACAGCACACATCCAGAGGGTTGTCAGCATTGCAATGGATCAATGACTGCTATTTGCCTAACATTGTCCAGACCCAATCCATGTTAATGGAAGTGTCTATTACAATTACCCTGTGACTGACACAATGCTGCCTGCTGTATGTATAAGAGTTATATATTGTGTTTCTTTAATTCAAAGATTCTTAGATTGAAAGAAACCACATGGAAGACCACACTGATGGTGACTTATCCATGTTTGAACCTTATTTAAATATAATTTCCTGAAATACGGGGAGATAATATACTA
Organism: Marmota flaviventris; assembly: GCF_047511675.1. Classification (NCBI taxonomy): domain Eukaryota; kingdom Metazoa; phylum Chordata; class Mammalia; order Rodentia; family Sciuridae; genus Marmota; species Marmota flaviventris. Next base: position 92,514,224 of record NC_092501.1, on the reverse strand, counting down.
AGCTGAAATGTTGGATGTCTTAGGAGGGGATGAACCATGAAAAGTGTTTGTCACTATTTGGTAGGCTAAATGGCTAATAAAAATGGTAACAATTCTTCTATATTTATCTCATTGAGATGTGTCCACTCCTCATGGTCTTCTACCTCTGTTGGACTGTGACTTATTTTCCTAGTTGAATATGAAAAAAGAAATGATGCTGTAAGAGTTTCTGGCCTTATGGGAAATTGCCAGCTTCTGTGTTGCCTTGTAGGAATCTCAGTTACTCATCTGGGACACTTCACTAAGAAACTCAGTACTACATGAAGAAGGGTCCTAAAAAGTCCAGCCTTCCAACTATTCTACACAAAGCTCCATAGAAGTGAATGAAGTCATCAGGAGCACTCTTAAGAAAGGTGAACAGACACTTCTCAGAGGAGGACATACAATCAATCAACAAGTACATGAAAAAATGCTCACCATCTCTAGCAGTCAGAGAAATGCAAATCAAAACCACCCTAAGATACCATCTCACTCCAGTAAGATTGGCAGCCATTATGAAGTCAAACAACAACAAGTGCTGGCAAGGATGTGGGGAAAAGGGTACTCTTGTACATTGCTGGTGGGACTGCAAATTGGTGCGGCCAATGTGGAAAGCAGTATGGAGATTCCTGGGAAAGCTGGGAATGGAACCACCATTTGACCCAGCTATTGCCCTTCTCGGACTATTCCCTGAAGACCTTAAAAGAGCGTACTACAGGGATACTGCCACATAAATGTTCATAGCAGCACAATTCACAATAGCTAGATTGTGGAACCAACCCAGATGCCCTTCAATAGATGAATGGATTAAAAAAAATGTGGCATTTGTACACAATGGAATATTACGCAGCAGTAAAAAATGACAAAATCATGGAATTTGAAGGGAAATGGATGGCACTAGAGCAGATTATGCTAAGTGAAGCTAGCCAATCCCTAAAAAACAAATGCCAAATGTCTTCTTTGATATAATGAGAGCAACTAAGAACAGAGCAGGGAGGAAGAGCAGGAGGAAAAGATTAACATTAAACAGAGACATGTGGTGGGAGGGAAAGGAAGAAAAAAGGGAAATTGCATGGAAATGGAAGGAGACCCTCATTGTTATACAAAAATACATATAAGAGGTTGTGAGGGGAATGGGAAAAAAAAACAAGGAGAGAAATGAATTACAGTAGATGGGGTAGAGAGAGAAGATGGGAGGGGAGGGGAGGGGGGATAGTAGAGGATAGGAAAGGTAGCAGAATACAACAGTTACACATATGGCATTATGTAAAAATGTGGATGTGTAACCCATGTGATTCTGCAATCTGTATTTGGGGTAAAAATGGGAGTTCATAACCCACTTGAATCTAATGTATGAAATATGATATGTCAAGAGCTTTGCAATGTTTTGAACAACCAATATATATATATATATATATATATATATATATATATATATATATATATATTATATATATATATATTATATATATATATATATATTATATATATATATATTATATATATAAAGAAAGGTCAGCTTTCAACCAAATATCAAGTTTCCCTGTTAATGCCAAATGAAGCTGACATACTATATAGTTGAGCCAATATTTCAGCTCCAATCCATGTAGTGACATATAACATTGTGATATAAAATCACCTTAGTTCTTCGAAGTCACTAAGTTTGAGTAAATTTTATTATGCAACAATATGAAATAATATATGCTAAATATTTTAAGTAATGCAGTATCAATCTTTCATAGGCACTCAAGATGTTTGAAAATGACTATATTATACTATTTAATTTTTATAACATGATTTGCTCTTATGGAGATTATAACATAATTTTAATTCACACACACATATACCTAGAATCTGAGACTGAGATAGGGGTCAGTAAACTAAAGTCTCTGAACCAATGTGTCCTGCAAAGATTTACCATTTACTATCTTATCCTTTACAGAAATATTGCTGATCCTCCCTGATCTGCTTGTATATTTAAAAGGCAGATGTTATTCTTTTTATCCCCCATTCACTTTTTTGTCACACTGAAATTCTTTATCTGATATATTCAATGAGTGGCTAAACCTAGTTTAATTGCATAATAACTAACCAGAGACTCTGTTTAAATTGCTTGATGTTTTGTCTCATTATGCAGAAAACATTACTTATCCTGGTCACAAAGTGATTTAATTTGGGACTTTCGAAGAGAGGAGTATATATAGTGAGACAAAATTATTAAGAAAATTTATACACTTCAAGTTTAAAAATAATCAAATGTACTATGAGCCTAATAAATATTTATTATGAAAATTTTGGCTTTGTACGAGTTACACATCATCTACATTGCTCTATCACAATCACAGTAATAGTAAATTTTTAAAGGACCAAACAAGTAAAACACTGAAATTTTAAATCTGCACTTCACACTTTGGTCTTTTAGATAGAATTACATGAAACATACCATTTTCTTTGGTTGCTGTACACAATATATTAAGACAATAACATAAATCACCTAAACACACTTTCTTATAGCTCATTATATATATATATATTAAAATTATTAGCACTATTTTATTGTTATTTCCTGAAGCTACATCTGATTATATACAAATACTTTGTTTCAAAAACAGCCTTGGGGCTGGGATGTGGCTCAAGTGTAAGGAGCTCGCCCGGCATGCGCGGGATGCTGGGTTTGATCCTCAGCACCACATAAAAATAAAATAAAGATGTTGTGTCCACCGAAAACTAAAAATAAATATTCAAAAATTCTCTCTATCTCTCTCTCTTTTTTTAAAAAAAAAAAAACAGCCTCAATATTTAACTTTATATAATCACTATAAACTGTTTCTATAATTAGTGTTGCTAAGAATTTAGAATCTGAAATCAGTATGTTGAGTCTAAAATTCTCATAAGTAAGTTTCTATTCTGACTTTTGGAGATAAAGGACCTGTAACCACTTCTGAGATCTATTTGTACCTTCTCACTTTTTATTATGTTTGTATCTTCAAATATTCCATGGGATCCAGATTGTCTTAGTTTCCTAAGGTAGTCATAATAATGTACAACTGACTGCGTGACTTAAAATAATCTAAATTTATTTTCTGTTGGTTCTGGAGGCTGAAAGTTGAAGATTAAGGTGTCAGTAAAACCATGTTCCTTCCCTATGCACCTATACAGGCATCTTTCTACACCTTTTTTTCCAGTTTCTGTTGCTTTGTTGTAACCCTTTCTTTAATCTCTGCTTCCATCATCAGGACATGGAGTTCTCCCTGTGTGGCTTCCATCCCCAAATGGCCATTTTATAAGAACAGTAGATGTGTGGGATAAAGGAGCCACCCTGAGTCAGGATGGCTCCATCTTCATGTAACTAATCACATCATCAAAGACCATATTACCATATAAGATCACGTTCTGATGTACCCAGGGTAAGGATTTTAACATATCTTTTTTTAAATTAATACTTTTTAAATGAGTTTTCTGACATTATGTAACAAGAATCATCTTTCCTCTATTCTTCAATCCCATGTTTCTCATTTTCATACACATTGCTAAAAACAACTTTAATATAGACATATATCATTGTGCACACGTGTTGCTGGAGGCTTCTAGCAACACGTGTGAACAATGATATGTGTATTCTCTAAGACAATGGAGGTTTCTCTACAATTCTCCTTATTTCTTTTTTGAGCCCTCATCAGTACTGTTTTAACACCTGTATTTCAACAGTCTCTGTAAGTTAAGACACATATTTTGTTTATGAAGTGTATCAAGTTATTCAAGTCCCTACTATTATTCAATCCCAAAGACATTCACACAAATTTCAGTATTTGGTACAGCCACATCCCACTTCTCACTACCTTAATTATATCAGTTGGGGTTTTCCAGGAGATAATTATTGGAATTTATATAAAACCAAAGGGTTTCCATTACTCTCTCATATCTATAAATAGGTAGAGTCTAACAGAATTAATATAGTCTGTGTCTTTCTGTTTCCTTTTATATAATTAAATAGATTTTATACTCTAATGATTTAAATGATAATCTAATTTTAAAAATGCCTTCACAGCATCATCCATACTAGTGTTGGACCAGATAACTTGATGCTATAGCTTAGCCATACATAGAATTAATTATATCAGGAAATTTTAGGAAGATGTCTTTGACTACAAATTTATTGACAGAAAAGCACTTTTGTCTTTTGTCCCTTAACTATTCTATAAATAGCTTCCATTCCTTGTTATGTGCACTGTCTAAAGATACTAGCTCCTGCATACTAAGAGGTTAATATTGTCATTTTTCTATCTTCAGTGCATAACACAGGGTGAGAATCTACTTAATCCACAAATGTTCAATGAATGAATGATACAATATTTAAGGCATGATATGTTACTGAGTACTCATAGATGTTTCTTATAAATGCAAAAAAATATTTGACAAGTTTTAAAGAGAAAATAATGTGCTTTAAGTGATTAATGTTAAGCAAAATTTTCAACTGGAATATTTATTTTGTTCAATAATAAAATTTTCAGCATTTTAGATTTATCCTAATTATGTGCAATATGTCACTAATAATGATCTACCACTTACAGTATTGCTAATTATAAGCATCCCCTAGGTGTCATTTATATGAATGTGGCAGATTCTACCGCATCAGTGCAAACAGATGGTAATTACAAAGTGAATGAAGCAGATTGTTACTATGCCACTATGTGTATTGAATATATCTGTTGTTTTATGGAATTCATAATCTAATGACTCAGATGAATTGCATCAATATTAGCAATTAGATATTTGAACCAACATTTTGGAATCATGTTGGTCAAGATGGAAATGCTTGATTAATAAGATATGGAATCCTTTCAGTGGTACTAGACAAAAATATTTCCAATGAATAAGCTTATATCTGGTCAGACAAAAATTAGAGATACTTTAAATAGGTCAAAAGCAGAGTACTCATTAGTTTTCTTCTATGGTAAATGTGAATGCAAAGTGGTCAGGTTAGATGCTTGTGTGGAGGGTGGTGTTTATGTGTATGATTCTTTTACTGATATTTTTATAATGGTTTTGTTAACCTTTATTTATAATTAACCATTAATTATAATTTTGTTTTAATTATGAGAGAAAATCACCTACATTTAAAATTTAAAATACCACCATTTTATTTTATATAATTATCTAAATATTAACAATAAAATGAGTAAGTTTAATTCTTTGAATTTTTCTATTCCATTACCCTATTTTTATTTTTATGTATTTACTTTGTGGTGATGGGTGCTCTAACATTGAAGTATATCTCAAGTCTCCATTACCTTATATACTGCTAAAATTAAAATCATGTAAAATATTTATATTCATTATATTTATAAGACATGATTTTAAAACTCTTTATATATCTTGTCAATTTATTATTTATTTGTATATATTCAGCATGAATGCACATTTCAGAACAAAAATGTACGGACATGAAAGATAGATAAATATACACATTTTGGATGTATAAATGTATATGCTTGAATAATGCATATGTATTGCACCAAAGTTTTACAATTCCTTATACCACATTCACTCTTTATCTTTTAATAGTTCTGTTCTTTCCCTATAATGTTATTAGTGAGTAAGAGAAAAACAATGGGTGGGTTATAATTTAGTGGAACATATGTCTGTTTATTGATACAAGTTAGACAGTTTCCAACAACTAGGATCAGCCCTGTTCCTATTTCTATGCACAATTGTATATTACCACATTTAGCTACATATTTAAACCCAGAACAGTCAATTTTTGCTTTTCAGGTGTACTTTCTAAATTCATGCAGCTTTTTTCAAGTGCTACAATAATTACATTGTGTTTTATTATGTAAAGTACTCCTTTAAAATCTAGCAACAAGTTTAATCAAGAGATGAATCAGTATTTTCTCAAATAATGCCTTTTAAATTAAGTTCAAGCAAGCTGAAATCTCAGCATTTGCTTGCAGAAAACAAATGATCCAAAATGTTAAACCAGGTTTTATCACTGAATTTCCAGTGCTTTGGTTTTTGCAAAAGAGAATATGTCCTAATTAATTTCTAATTGATTTAGAAATCTTATTTGTAAAATTATCCAATGCCTAGTATTTATAAGCAGAGAATTCTTGAGTGCAATATTCCTTTTATTGTGCTTTTAACAGTTTCAAAATTTCAGATCTCCATGAGAGCATACAGCATTTAAAATTCTACAAACAAATGCTGTCTTTTGATACATGGTAACTGCCTTAAATACCATAATCATTAGTTTCAAAGGTCTTTAAAACAGAAAAAAAAAACATCTATAAGAACACTAATATTTTCATTTCTTCCCAAACAGGAATATCTGTTTTAAGAGAGCCGATGATAATTCTGGATAGTAAAACAACATCTTCAGTTACAGTTAAGAAAAACCTGTAGTTATATCAGTAAGTGTTATAAGTTTATGAAATATGATTTCTTTATTATCTTCTCATCTGTGTTTATATCACAGTAATGTTAAAATACCTTGCTATTGAACTATTTTAATGGAAAAGTTAAACTGTAGCTTCAAAAGGAACATAAATAAGAAGCTTGATTCTTTGAAAAAAGAATCAGCCATAATTGTGAGTTTGAAAGTTAGAATTGCTGCAAACAAGAAATATTTGATCATTTAAAAATGTAATCTGCCAGGCACAGAAACACAGATATTGCATGGTCTCATTCATTTGTGGAACCTAAAATTGCTGTTGTCACAGAGACTGCAATAGGTATCACTAGAGGAAGAGTCAGGGGAAAGGAGGGTAGAGAAAAATGAGATAACAAGTACCTAAATATAGTTCTATGGGAAGAATGAGTGTTCTCCAGCACAGTACTATAAGTATAGTCTCTAATAATTTATTATATATCTCAAAATAGCTAGAAAAGAATAATCTGAAGGTTCCCATCACATAGAAATGATACATGTTTGAGGAGATAAATGTGTTAATTGTCCTGATTTGATCTTTATACTTTGTACACAGAAATAGAATTATCATAGTGTACATTGCAAATATGTACTTTGATAATAGCTTACATTTATACAGAAATACAAAGATGATGTGTCAATTAGAGCTTTTTAAAAATTCAATCAGAAAACAAAACAGAAAGTAGGAAAATAAGAAAGCAGAATCAAGATTGTTTTGGCAAAATCAAGAATGAGATATACCTAGGCAGTCAGGAAAGCAGTATAATTCAGGGACATAGACTAGATAAAAAAAGCCTATAAATCAAACCCCAGCCTCAGAGGAGTTGAACTGAAGATTTTGAATACCTAAATGGGTCTTCCATGGCCCTCTCCTTTCCCATCTGTCAATAACTTTCATTAATAATTCCTAGATATTCATGCTTTCTCTAAGAATCAAACTCACAAGCACTATAAACATATAATGCCAATGTAGGAAAATTCTATATCTTACTCTATTCTTATTGATAATCTGAAACTTTTAAAAATCTTCAGATAAAAAGAGAGAGAATAAAAAACAAATTGTCTTAATAAACAAGAATTTTTGGTTGCTTCTTTTAAGACTAAGGTAAAATGAGATTTTTTTCCTGCCTTTTTCTTACAGATAACTGTGCATGTAAAGAGAAGGATCAATGAGTTTTAATATTATATTTAACATTCATGTATATTAAAACTTCTCCCAATTTTATTTACAAAGAAATATTTTGTATAAATGTGCACAATACATTAAAATATTAAAATTTAAATACAAAATAATATCCATTTAGTGTGAAGAGCAGTGATTTGAATCAAACCATGGCCTCTTACTCATGGTTGTGTTTGCATTGGGAGCTGCCTGTGTGAAGGTGCAGGTCAAGATGCCCCAGTGGCTATGGTGATGCCAGCCTGAGAATGCTCCATGAAAGAGAGAGAGCAGAGCTGTTATCAGTCAAGGCCTTGAGTTCAGACACCAACTCCCAGGGATAGAGGATTCCGAGCAAAACAAGTTGACTCTAATGTCTCGCCAGGCCGGCGTCCTTCAGACTGTCTGCTTTGTTGAAAATTTCCCACAAGTGACCTTTTGATAAAACCTATATAATAAAGATGCTGAGCTAGCTCTGGTGCCAGTCTCCCCCCCGTCCCCTGCCTTCTCCTCTAGTATCTCTTGAATTAATGGCCCATGCTCAGAGACAGCTGTGGCCCAGCGATTTAGTACAAAATAGTGGTCTTTTTAATATGGACATATTGTAAAAACACCAAGTGATTGTTATCAGTGACAGTATTCTCATCTTCTTGTACTGTCCAACTGACTCACTCCTATGTAAAGTCATGTGTCTAGTTCTTAGGAGGGGATGGGTAGAAATTACATGTGTCACCTCCAGTTTGAACTGTATAAGAACATTTAGGTACTTTCTGCAGGGAATGTCTTTTTAGTCAGTCACAGAAGACACAATGGTGTCATAGATCTTGTTAATATTAATGCTTCCTTGGCATTCATCTTATTTTATTGTCTCTGGCAGATTTTGGGAAAGTCCTAACACAGCTCCTCTCTTTGTGTTCTAGATAGATATAGCCTTATACTCTTAATCTCTGGATTACGTTTTTTTTCTGATTTAAGCCTAGAGAACCTGATAACGAAACCTCTGAATTTTTGTGCTCAGACTTAATCTACCGTGCTGTTAATAAGTCCAGTACTGTCATGGGAAATCTGCCTAGAGAATGCCCCGGACCCACATACCTTCATGTATTTTCTAGATCTTTTGTATCTCATTGCAATAATGTGTTTGGTTCATAGCACACATATACAAAACTACCAAACCTGTTTGTAGAAAATTTATTTATAGGTTAATATTTTCAAACTGAAGTGCAATTTTAATTTTAGTCACTTGAAGCAAGTGAACTTGCTCTAATGGCTGAACATCATGGTTCAGTTCCTTTTGGTTTATGATAACAAATAACACTACTCTATTTGGAACTACCTCAAAATGGAGAATGCTGTCTTCTTGAGTAATAAGTTCTTCCTCTCTGAAACTGTTCAAGCAGAATGAAGGCAATATCTTCAGAGGTGTACGTGACAGAATGATAACTGGGTGAAATGCAGAATGACAAACATAAATCATCTTGATTCTCAGGATGATCTATGAAGAATGGCTGCCCGAGGCATGTTGAGAACCAGTGGGAGGTCCAGCCTGATGTTCACAGTGAACGTGACCAAACCACAGTGTTCTTTGGTGAGGAAAACCTGGAAAATGATAGCACACTTAAATGATCTTTAGATTTAATTCAAATTCAATAGTTGTAGTAAGTAATCACTTTTTTATTGTCTAAAAATATTCAGAATGCTGATTAATAGAAGGATGTTAAATTATTTGTAATATTACTTTTCATTAAACCTATAGTCATTAAAACTAGAGCAATATACCTGAACTCAGCCTAGAAGAGTTACTAGGAGTTACTCCAAAACTAACTGAACATTCTTTTTGAATCTGTAGATTGGTCTAAATATTATATTCAGAGCTTTGGCTATTAACTTGAGGAGAGGAAAGGATGAGGATTCTTTTAAAGTATGCAAGGATGCATTTTCCTTTGAAACAAACCAATGATAATTCAATTCTGAATTCATAGTGTATTTAGGTATGTATATCTGTGATCTAAAAAGCATTATTTTAGAATTGCTTCATTTTCATTTAAAAATGTGTCTGGTTTTATCTTTTAAATTTTATTTGGAATATGGAGATTTTTAGAGAGAGTAAAAGATGTACTAATAGTATTGTTCTTCAGGTGATAAATACCCAAGGGACTTCCTTAGTGGAAAAGGTTGCTAGAAAAAAAAAAAAAAATCTGTTGACTTCCCAGACAACTTAGTAATTAACCTTCTGGCAATTTTCTTCAGGCTGTTCTGTTGGTCTCAGCCTAACAATGCTAACTTAATTCCACAAACAGAAATTTAATAGGCTTTGGGACAAGTCCATTGAAATAATGCAGTTAATATTCCACATTTACTAACCATAAATATTAAGACTAGCAAGAAGTTTTATTTCCCTGCTGTTTTGTTTTATAGTAGGGGATTTGTTACTGTAAATAATAATAAAATGTTGATTTTCTCTTATATTTTAGTTCTAAGAATTTTTGAAATTAGCTCATAGCACTGAACTATTTTGATATGTAATGTTGTAAAACACCTAGGATATTAAATTAAAAAACAGAGCGCAGACCACTATTATAACATATGAGCCAAAATTATAAATCAATATTATAGAAGGTGCTCAGAATTTTTAATTAAGATGTTATTTTGAGAAGAATATTACACCAATGATAAAAATTATCAGTATTAAACTTCCTTATTCTTATGAAGTAAATATTTATTATTCCAATTGTGGAAATAAAATAAAGCTCAGAGACATTGAGCAAACTAACCAACATCAACAATTAGTAGAAACAGAGACCAAGATTCAAGTCCTGCAGGACAACCAGAGCCAATGCTATTATCCACTATAAATGGATCGCTGTTTTTATGTATGTTGTATTGTGTGTGTGTGTGTGGTTTTGTTGTTCTATTCCAATCCTAGAAGGAGTCAAATCTCTGAGTTCTGACTCTTCTTGTTAAAGAATAGAGTTAGTAATCAAGATAGTAATCAAGATACAGGTTCTACATTCTCTTTGCCATGACGTTGCTTCAAGGACCACTCAGTTGAAAGAACAATCAAGAAAATATGATGTACACACGTACATATTCATAATCAGTTCAATATGTGACAATGTTACCTTACTATGGTAAACACAGTACCCATATTAAGATAAGAATGTGGTCTTACCATGGTTTACAAATCTGTCCCATGAAAAAATGGATTGTTATACTTTCCTTACCTTAGTTATCTGTAAACTACTCCTGCAATGATAGAAAATTTTATCCCTACTCTCTACCATTCATATATTTAATTATTCAATTCCTGCATAGAGACATGGTAATATCCAAATTGTTAATGTAAAAGAAATAACTTTATAAACTACAGCAGAGTGAATATAGTTTCTTTTACCTTTAATATTGAAAAATCCACTATTTTCCTGTTACCTAGGTCAGCACACATTCTCCCAGTCACATAAGTTAGAAAGTTTCAGACATCTGTAATACAGTTGGGTTGTTTTGTCACATTCTGCTTAACATTATGGGATTCCACTATCATATAAGTAATTTTATTTCAACCATTCAAGTCTACTCTTTCTGACTGAAATTTCTACAGATTTAAAAACGTATATGAGCTATGTACCCCAAATTATAACATCATACAGAATAGTTTCACCACTCTAAAATAGTTCTCACTTATTTTCTTTATTTTTCTCTCCTTAACTGCTAGAAAGTTTTGATATTTTAAATATTTCAAATGGTTTTCCCTTTCCACAGTATAATTAAAATCATGTCATATAAAGTCATTCCAGACTGAGTAATTTTAATCAGCAATACATGCATTTAATATTTATCCATATAATTATGTGGTTTGGTACTTCATTTATCCTTATTACTAAATAACTTTCCATTGTATGGAAGTACCAAAATTTATTTATCCATTATCCAGAATGAGTCACTTGGCTATTTTCTGTTGTTAGATATTATGAATTAAACTAAAACAAAATGAATATGTTGATTTTTTTAATGGTCATATATTTTCATACCAATTTGAATTCTACGGTAAAACTATGTTTAGTGTTGCTCCTATGTTGTCAAGAAGTTTTCCATATTATCTATTATCTTGAATTATCAATAATATTGAATCAAAATTACTTTTACTTCAAATCCTTGCCAACATTTGATATTGCCATTTTAAAACTTTTGGCCATTGTATAGTGGTAACTCATTATTTTTATAATTCCCCAATCAAATGATGAAGAAATTATTGTGAGCCACAGTAAGCAAACTGTGCTTTTGAACTTATTCTTCCTATCTGTAATTTTGTGCTCCATCACAAACTCTTCTTTATCTTCTCTGCCCCTCTAATCCCTAGCCTCCAATAACCACTATTCTACTTTTGGCATCCAGCAATCTAGTCAATCTTTTGGCTTCTGGAAATGAATAAGGAAAGGTAATTTTTATCTTTCTGAACCTGGCTTACTTCACTTAGCATAATGTCCTCCAAAATAATTGATTTTGCATTAAGTAACAGGATTTCATTAATTTAAGTCAAAAATACTATTCCGTTATTTATATATACTACTTTTTTTAAATTCATTCAGGGATTGATGAATTCTTTAGTTGATTCCATATGTTAGCTACTGTGAATGGCACTGCAGTAAACATGAGAGTTGCAGATGTCTCTTCCATACACTTTATTTTCTTCCCTTAGGCTTTCTGCTCAGGAGTAGATTTTTTTTTTACCATATTTTAGCTATATTTTTAAAATTTTCAAGGAACCACCATGATGTTTTCCATAGTAGCTACTTTACTTTATATTTCTAAGAACAGTGAGGAGTTCCCTATTCTTTCTAGAGTTAGTATCGATTTATACTTTTGTTTTTAATTTCCTTGTTAGTGATACTAAACATTTTTCATATAGATGTTGGCTATCCGTATATCTTATTTTAAGAAATCTCTATTCAGATCATTCAACCAATATTAAGTTGAATCATTTGTCTTTTATTTTGAGATTATTACATATTTATTTCTTTTGTGTTCTAGATAGCAATCCTTTGTCAGATAAATAGTTTGCAAACACTTTTCTTTCTCTCTGCAGGTTGTATCTTCAGTTTGATTGCTTGCTTTACTTTGCCTAAGAATTCTAGGTTTATATAATTCCTTTTTCTATTTTTGCTTTTATAGAATATCGAGACATTTGATTCTTATAATAGTATTTTTTACAAGCCAGAAGTATTTAATTTTCATAAAATCCAATTAATTTTTGTTTTATTTCATATGTCCTTTTTTGGTGGTATAACCTAAAAATACATCAACAAATTCAAAATTTTCCTGATATTTTCTTGTGTTTTATTTTAGAATTTTTAGATTTGTGGTTTCAAATTTTATCAAATAACTTTGAAAGAAGTAAGGAACCTGTATATTTTAATTTTTTGCTATTACAAAGCCAATTTTCCAGCATGATTTGTAGAAAAAAAAAAACAAATCCATTGTATATTGAGCTGTCTTTTCTTTTGTAAAACATCATTTGACTAAATTCATGTATTTACATTTCTGGGATCTCTATTCCATTACTTAATCTATCTGGTATTCATTTATCCATACATTTTCAATATTACAATATATCCATAGCTGAATTTTATGTCAAATTCCAATAGTTCATAAGTGATATGTAGAGAAAAAAACCTGAATTTTATATAGTAATAATTTACCATATTCATTATATTCACTTTTAAAATTATTGTGTGAAATTTTTTCATATAAATAATCATGCATGAAATATTAATATATATTTTTCTTCCTTAGTGTATACCATTTATTTACTTGTCTTGTCTTATTACACTAGCAAGGATTTCCAGTGTGATGTTGAAGAAAGATAGTATGGCAAGTAATATTTTCTTATTTCCTATCTTAGGAGAGCAATGTTTTACCTTGTATTAATTTCCTGTGATGTTAACAAATTTACTAAAATTTTATAGCTTAAAACAAAATAAATTTAGATTAAATATTTAACAGCCAGAATTCTGAAATAATTCTTAAAGTGTAAAAATTTAGTTTGAGGCTATATGTCTTTTTGCACTTCAGAGAGGAATTTATACTTTACGTTTTGCAGTTTTTAAAGGTTCTCCATATTACTTTACTTGCAACTTCTATAATAGCTTTTGTGGTTTACTTTTGGATTTCCTTCAGTTTATGTCTCATGTATTTTGATGTTTTATTAATAGTATCACATATATTTAGAAATGTTATATCTTACTGGAGAAGGTAGATGAAATTACAGGATTAATGAGGATGTATGTCCCTTGGGCCTTTAATCTGCTCCTTGTTACTTTCTTAGATGTAAAATAGGTTGGGCATGATGGCACATGCCTGTAATCCCAGGAACTTGGGAGGCTATGGCAGAAGGATACAAGTGCAATGTCTGCCTCAGCCACTTAGCAAGACCCTACTTCAAAATTTTAAAAAATTATAAAAAAGGACTAGGAATCTATCTCAGAGATAAAACACTCCTGGATTCCATTCCCAGTACAAAGGAAGAAGGAGGAAGAAGAAGAAAATGAGAAAGGGAGGAGGAGGAGTAAGGGAAGGAGAAGAGGAAGAAGAGTAGGATGAGGATAAGGAAGAGGAAGAAGAAGGGGAATAGGCAAGAAAGAGAGAGTCAGAGTCAGAAAAGAAAATGCCATGACAGAATTAGAGTTTGGAGAGATGTTAGATGAGGAATACTGAATGGCTACTGCTGGATTCAATGATGGATAGTGTTAAAATTACCTGCAAAGAGAGAATCTATTACAAACAACCACCACTATTTGTAAAAGATTCTAGGGTATATGATAGAAAAATGACATAAATACTGTTATTATTAACCTTTATAAACTTTATGAATTTAAGGCCATTATTACTAATTACTATCTTCAAAAAATTAATCAACTATTCTAATAAAAAAATAAACAATCTAAGTTGGGTGCTGTGGCACATGCTTATAATCAAAGTCACTCCAGTGACTGAGGCAGAAGGATAATGATTTGTAGGTGAGACAGGATAACCTAGTGAGACTCTGTCTTGAAATTACAAAAGGTTGAGGCTGTAGTTCAATGTAGAGTGTTTGCCTAGCATGAACAAGGCCTTGGTTCATTCCCAAGTACCACACACACACACACACACACACACACACACACACAAATAAACATAAAAATAAGAAGAACAGCACTTTGCACAAATTTAAAAATAATTCAAATAAAAATCTTCAGAAAATTTTTACTGAAATAGGTTTGAATTCTATCTAGATGATTTGGGGCAAGTTAGAAACACTATGAATTAAGAAAGCTTTTCCTGGTACATATGGTAAGGCACACACACATAATCAACTCTAAAATTGAAAATTGAAATTAATGAGAATAAATTTGAAAAAAAAATCTTCACTCTTCCACTTTAATTCCATTTTTGTGTCTGTGTTCCCTTTTTATAAATAAATATGTGAAAACTGTATATAAAAGCAATAACAGGAACTTGACATTTCCTAGTAATAAGAAGACAAAAGCTATATTATATTCTCACTGTGTCATTTCAATCTATTCAGTAGAGTTCCATTTTCAGTCATAACTGGAATATAAGTATGTTTGAGTAAAGATATTACTTTTCACTTTTTCAGTGCTATAGTTTTTTTTTTTTTTTTTTTTTTTTTTTTTGTCCATGACTTAACATTCATCTTTGGATACCACAGAGTCAGTGTAAAGCACATTAAAGATGACATTTTGCACTGTCAGATATTTCCACAGGTCTGAGAGTCAAAAATAAACTTATTTACTATGTAGGTTTTTCCTTCCTTTTTTAAGATGTCTTCAACATATAGTATTCCAATGCAATGCATATAACTTATTTATATACAGGTTGGGCAATTTCATTTGCATTCTGATAGAGCTCAGGCAGAAAATGCAAGGTATACTCCAAAATACATTTAGAACTCCCTATTTTATTGTCAGCACAAAGATTTACAAACAAGTCTCTTCACAAATATGCACATGCAGAACTTCATACCTTCTAATGTAGGACAGTAAGTTAGGTATTCAAAATGCTTAAAGTAGTCTTTGTGCAATATGATTTTTCCCTCCAGTATTCTATCATTTTTCTACATGAAAGGTACCCAGAAATGAACAAAGTCATTTCCCTAAGAGATACTAAGTATAAAAATTACATGCTTCAGCTGTCTGCATAAGTCCTTTGCAATGTGACTGTTTTAAACAAACAGTGTATAACCAACACTTACTTCATGCAAATCTTCATGATATTAAGGATTTATGGCAGGTGGTAACTGAAAATGAGCACCCTTGTCTTCCCTTGAGGATCATATAATCCAATTTTAAACATATATATTCATATGTGTGTGTGTCTTTAGGTTAATATATATATGCAATACCATTCCATTGTTTGTAAGAAGATACAATTTAAATAATAGATATTTAACTGTTACTTTGTGGAAGTACAAAGAAATTTCATTTTGGCAAAGAAGAGCAAAAGAGCAAGGCTTTAAGTTGTTGACTGTTAATCTGGGCTTTTAAGGATAGATAGAATTAAAGAATGCATAGAAGTAGCACAGCAGGCTGAAGCAAAAATCAAAGAAATGGTGCCATTAAGCTGTGTTGTGAAGTGTTCTGATGGTAAAAGTAGCTGGGATTGTCAGCGGTGGCTATCTGTAAAATGCATGAGAATTTGTGGTATAGCAGTGAATGGGTAAATAAAAAAGACTTATGCCAGCCTGCATCAAATGCATTTAATGTGAACAGAAATCAGCTCTGGGCTCACACCACTGAAAAGCTCCAAAGCCACTAAAAAGAACTTAAAATAATAAACACATGTACCACATGTAGCTAATATATTAAATTCTCACTACTCACAAACATGCAGATACAAACACACCCACAAATACACACTCACATGTACACACAGGCCTTTCCCCAGATGTTTGCCACTTGTCAGTTAATAATTATATAAACACATTATCTCAGAATGTCCTTCTTAGAAGTCTGGGTGGTCAGCATTTATATTTTAATTTTCAAATTATCTCAGGCTCAAGTTTACCAAGTGGTAGAATAAGAATGCAGAGTCCCATGTGAGTCCAAAATCGATATTTTGCTTCATATTGAATCATGCCTCCAGCATCCTTGAAATGTAGCTCAGTGCTAGAGCACTTGCTTACTATTGTGCAAGGCCCTGTTCTATACCCAGCATCACACACACAAAAAAAAAATGTTTGAGTTCCAATGGCATCTTTTGACATTTATATATCCTAGGATGCAAAATAGTTTCAATTCAGGTCATCCAAACTGTCTAGGAAAACTCAACAAGAGATACCATGGACTTTGAACACAAACAGCAACAAAAGAACTTGATCAAATATTTTGTTGTTTTCCTATGCTTCAGGAATGGTTGAGAGCATACTCTTTGGAGTGAATGGGTCACTGGTTGGACCTCCCCTTACTGGATAACTGGCTTTAGAAAAACTTATTTCACTATTTTTAAAAATGTTTTCTTCATAAGTAAAATATGGTAAGTAACCATCTTATTTTTGTTCTGGGGTTTATATAAAATGTCAGGCTTAATGTGTTCAAAATAGTTTGATATTAAGTGTGTGCTCAAAATTGCTTGATATGTTATTGTTTATTACAATTATCATTATTATTATTGACAATATTACTTTAAATAGATAGGTAATAGATATATAATGATATATCTCTTGGTCAGGGAATTTTTTTTCTAAATATAATTAGATAGTATATGGTAAAATAATACTAAAACACAGGATTTGGAAGGCTTACAAAACATCCCCTTATGTAATCTTTTTATGAAATTTTGTTAGTAATAATAAATGTGTAGTCACTGCAAATACATGACCAGAAAGAATAGCTCTTCTCTCACTTTGGAAGAACACATCAAATGCCTTCAGGGGGAGAAGGACATTTATATGGCACTTATACCTGTAAATACACAAAATTTTAGTCCATCTTCTAAACTTCAATCCTTCTCTTCCTCACTCTATCTGTAACAAAAATAATTTTCTCAGATATTACCACAAACCATATCCACCTTAGGTATCTATTGGGACTCACAGGATTTTTGAGTTTTTTAGTTACCTGGCACATTTGCACTCCAGTTCAACTCTTTTAGAGTTGAAAAACTTTCAGACTCACAGAGGTTGTGATTTTATTTATTCCTTCACTCAACATCATGTCCACACCGTATCAGGAGGCCTGGCAGGCACTGGAGATAAACATATAAATTAATAATTTACTACGACTTAGGATATCATATTTTATCAGGAACCATTGATGTGTAAAGGAACATATAATGAGAGGGATATATGATTCAGTATTTCATAGAATAACTTATTGAGTTAGAGGATTTTTATCTTAGCTTAAAACTCAGAACTTGTGATCTTAGAAATTTTTTTCATTTTTATATCATAATTTTGCTATCTGTATTTTGGGGATGAAAATACAAAGTACATCAATGAATATTAGTTTATGCACTGTATATAAGTTACACATAAAATATCTGAATTGTTAATTACTTCCTATGACTCATTTGTATGTTTCCTGATAGATGTAATGGAGGTTTATAGTGGAAGGTTATTCAATTACACATAGGAAGGTGCAACTAATTATGAAAATTGAACATTGTCTACTTAGTCACAAAAAGTAGGTTAAATTTCAGTGGATCTAAAAGGAGACAGGAGGGAAGGGCCTTCTAAATGATAGAGAAAGGACATTCAAAAATACATTCTCATGAAATCAATAAAAGCATTGGAAACAAATTGTCAGAATTATGGAAATCAAATGAAGTAAAAAGGAATAATTCTTGGAGAAAAAGTTTACTGAACTTTAGTAAGATCAGCTCAAAATTTAGGGCAGTATAATAACTTGGCCTTCTCCTATCACTCCTTCCCACCTGAGCAGTACCCTGGAAAACTCTCTAGGTCACAGGTAAAGTAAGAAAACAAGCAGTCTTTAGCCACTTGTGAGCACAGACCATGTTCAGCATTCCTCAAAATATCTCACATCTGGAGGTGGACTCTAGACTCTTCGTTTTGTCTGGTGGGTTCCTAAAAAAGTCCCAGTAACCCTATCCCTAGGGAGTCCTTTGAAAACAATGAGTAAAAAAAAAATAATGCAATAGCTGCCTGAAGGTACGATATATGTCAAGGAAAAAAGGCAAGTTTAAAAGGAGTTTCTGGAAAATGAGCTGTCCATGGGGGCTTTAAGAAGCTCTGACATAAACTACAAGAAAACTAAAAGATGTGTACAAGTACAAGCTGCTGAGGCCCCAAAGACCTGACACAGCCTCAACCTCAGCTGTGGGCTGATCCTGAGAAAATTTAAAGTCTCAGAATATGGATTATGCTCCCTTTAAATGACAGCTAAAGCTCACACAAGATTCACAGATTTTCTCAGAAGTACCTGTGTTTTCTACAACTTGAGTAGTTGGTACCTGAGTTTTCCTAGTACAACAACTATAAGGACAATGTGTTTCTGGTATTTTCTGTTTTGTGAGTATGTATGTTTGCGTGTGCAGGTGTGTGTGTACTATGTGTATGTGTACTATGTGTGTATGTTGGGGCTGTCACAATGAATGTTGAGTAAATCTTATGGAATCCTTATATGTGAAGCATAAAAAGAACAAACTGTCTTTTGGAGTACCTGAGGATGTCTAGTCTGAAACATCATAACCTTGCAAATAAATTCCACTTTTATCAAGGTACTTAGAAAATATCTATCTCATATTAGTTAGAATAAATAAATAAATAAATAAAAGGAACAGTTAAAATGAACTTGGGGTTTTCATTCCATGGACTTTTAATTTATACATGTAGTGGAAGTTGATCTTTATTATAATTCCTCAGGGTTTTAATTCATAGGGACTTGAACTGGTAAAAAAAAATTAAAGTTACACCTACATGTTCATACAATTAATTTTAATATGTAAAATTACATTTATATATATTATATCTCTATGCTATCAAAATTTTATTATTGGTGTTAATTGAAAATATTATTTAATGTTATTGAAATGCGTCTGATGAGTTTGATGAGATAAGCTGAGTAGGAAAACAATTTCTTCAGAATGTAAAATAAAGTTTTCTGTTGTGAACACAAAATGTCTTTAAAGTTAGTTTAATTTATAAACAATTATAATCTATTTTACAGTGTTGTTGGCATAAAGACTAAATGACACCTTGGTGCCTCTATAAATGTATACCGTGAAGTTTTGTAAATTTGAGACCACAAGAAAATGAAAACAAGACTATACCAACAAATTGGTCATCCCTTCCCAATAGACAAGGTTTAACCAAATATAGTATAAGGAAAAAGTCCTTTTCTCACACTGCCGTTGGTAGAAACTTCCTCAAGAAACCCTCTGGCCAGTAACCACACCCCAAGTGACTTCTTTCTTTTTTTTTATTTTTAATTTTTTTTAGTTGTTGATGGACCTGTTTTTCTATGAGGTGCTGAGACTCCAACCCAGTGACTCACACATGCTAGACAAGTGCTCTACCACTGAGCTGAACCAACTCCTCCCCTCACTTCTTTCTTTTGAGAAGTGAATTATCTGATTGGTGTTTGGGGAAAGGAGCTAAATTGCCTAGAACAGCCTATGACACTGGTGTGGTTTTTAAAATAGTATCTAGTGAGTCTGACTCTGGACCCATAGCAGATATATAAAATATTGAGGTAAATAGCTTTATTTAGGTGGGTTATTAACAAACCCAGTTCAACACCATACAAGGGCACACACTCCAAAGAGCTTTATCAAGAATGTAAATGATGTGTTCTTAGCATCTGCTTCATCCTTAGATATGTGTCTAAGTGTAGAAAGAGGGCTATTGTTTACTGATATTTTTTTAAGTCCCAATAGCTTGCATTGGTTTTTATCTATTTAAGAACATAACTTTAGAAAGTATTAAATAATTATGTTTAAATAATACCACTATAAAACCTGCAGTGCCTGATGATATGATGCCTGGGAAGTCTGATTTTAAAAATATTTGTGACTTAGATCCTGTTGAGCAATTGGGGACACTTTGGAGAACACTCCAGATTCTCCTAGAATACACATTAATAACTAATCAGAAAAGAATTACACATCAAGTTAATTGACAAAGTAATTTCTACATGGTACTCAAAATTTACTGTATCTCTTACATTTAAAACTATATTAAGTCTCATGAGTTATTTTATGATTCAGTAGAGGGTAAGTGACTGGAAAAAATGTATATTAAGGAAATGTTACAGCTGAACTGAATTTGGCATGTTAAAAACCAAAGATAAGAACATGATTCATTATCATTTTTCACATATATGAAATTAAGTTATAAATTAGCAAGTACTGACAAAAATTTCCAATATTTTATTGTAATTATTTCTTTTCTTTTTTATATTAAATATGTATTATATATGTATATTTTAATTAGTAGACCAGAAGAGTTATCAGTGTTGGTGGGACTGCAAATAGGTATAGCCACTATGGAAAGCAGTACAGAGATTCCTCAGAAAACTTGGAATGGAACCACCATTTGACCCAGCTATCCCACTCCTTGGTTTATGCCCAAAGGACTTAAAATCTTCACACTATTGTGACATAGCCATATCAAAGTTTATAGCAGCTCAACGCACAATAGCTAAACTATGGAACCAACCTAGATGTGCTTCAACAAAAGAATGGATAAAGAAATGTGATATATATATGATGATAATATATATATATATATATATATATATATATATATATATATATATATATATATATATATATATATATTCCATGATATATATATATATATATATCATGGAATGTTACTGATCCATAAATAAGGATGAAATTATGGCATTTGCTGGTAAATAGATGGAGCTGGAGAATATCATGCTAAGCAAAATAAGCCAATCCCAAATAACCAAAGGCCAAATATTTTCTCTGATATGCAGATGCTAATTTCCAATCAATATTTATTTTCTATTTCTGATTTAGAAACACTGAGGAAATGTGTATGTGATGCAAAGAGTCCACATGTTTTCAAAGTAATCATATCTTTCTAATTCAACTTGAAAAAATCATGATAAAAACTGATCATATAAATGTATAATAAGATCAAATAAAAACTTTGATGTTAAGAAATATACTAATTCAAAATTTATATTTAAAAAAACCCTGAGTTTCTTATTTTTTTGCATGCTATAACCCAAACTATTGCATACATTATATCATCTTGTGCCAATTCATCCAGGTAAGGTTATACAAATTTTCATATACACTATCATGAAAAAAATAAGTTATAGCAAATAATTCTCTTAGAAACTGTGACACGCTGATGATTGCTCCCAAAGTTATTTGTATGACCTATTTTCTGTACCCTGAAATTGTTATCTATATTGGAAAAAGATGAGTGTTGATGTGTTAAAATGAAGTACATTGAAGTTAGCATGTCATCCATCCTGATTTATCTGAGTAGACTCTAAATATCATCACCAATGTCCTTGCAAGTGAGACACAGAGAAATTAGGCCACTAACTACTCAAAGGACAATGCAGTATGAAGACAAGCAGATAGATGTGGACACATGCCAAAGAATACTAACAGCCACCAGAAAGTAAGAGCAGTAAGAGACAGATTTACCTATAGCCTTTGGAAGGAGTGCTTACACTTGGATTTCAGACGTCTGGACTCGAGAAATGTGAGATAACACATTTCTGTTGTTTTTGGCCACACATTTGTGGTCAAATTTTATATGGTAACTAATGAACACTAATAAAATAAATAATAACAAGTAATCACTGACTCATCCAGCCCTTTTTATAAGGCCTTATCTCACTTCTGTTCATTTATTCAAATTATTAAAGATTAAGAAATAGCACACATTTATTATAATGCTTATCTGAAGTATATCTTATCTTAAGCATTCACATGGATAAGCTTACATAAACTTCAAAATAAATATATAGGCTGGTTAATACTATCATCCTAATTTTATAAAGGTGAAAACAGATGCAGAGAAAGTTAATTATTTTTCCATAAAGCTAAACAGCTAATAAATTGCAGAGAAGAGACCTGAATGCAAATTATCTAACTCCACATTCTATTCTCTTAACAACTATATCATGATGCCCATCTGAGGTATTAGATCTAAATGCTTGAAATTTTATTCCATTTCCTCCCTAAAGCAAGTTTAGATTAAGTACTTCAATAGTGTCATGTAGTGATTCAGAATTTAAATCCATGTAGCTTAGCAGGACAATCTGGGCTTTCAACAATTATGCTATTTGGTTTATCAAATAGTTTACTAGACTGAGTCTATTTTTTCATGATCTACAATCCATGGAAGCAAGTTATCTGAAATATCTATGGCTAGAGCCATACAGAATAATTGCTGAAGTACAAAGTAAATGCTACTGACAAGAAATGTGTCATAAGAGTTTGCTTTGAAATTTGCTGCTATAACTCCAACATGGGTTTTACTCAAAGAAAATAGATATTGTTAACAACCTCAATGCAAATTCAGATTTCATAATCAATTTGAACATTTTTATAATGAGGAATGAGAAAATGTTCTTAATTATAAAACAAACTCTTCCCAAACAAAAAATAATATTTTGACATTTCTTTTCAGTTTCAAATGATATTTCAGAAATCATTTGATAACACCATTTCAAATAAACCTTTGTATGTCTTCAAATATCTGTGCTATTTTATAATAAGATATTTGGAATTCACAGCATAAATAGTTCAAAATGTTTCTGTTGCTATTTTTTTCCACAGTGACTCAGCAAGTAGCTGACACCTAATTTCTATATTTTTTTCTCTATGTATTGTTAACATACCCCCTCATTAACAGCCTACATGCATGCCACACACACCTACACAAATTCACACATGATAATTTTAGATATTTGGGGAAAAATGAAAAAGAACAATACTTACTATATTTTCTCAATTCTAAGCTAATACTATTAAAACAAACATGACAATAGTAGCATAATATGTAAGCATTAACCATATATATATATATATATATGTATATATATATATATATTCATACATATACATATATATTTTTATATATAAATATGTATCAAATATATAAATACGTAAAATATAAAAACATATATGCTTTCATTTTAAAGGCTCATATGTTATCTTTACAAATGACCTATTTTTAATGTAACTAGGACTCTAAGCATTAGTATAAACAGTTAAATGAGAGTGGAAATAAATAATTTGATTAGGCTATTGAAATAATTATATTTATTTGTTTTGGAAGATTTTGTAATTGTTAAATACTTGGGAGATGAAATAAAGAAATAATATATCTGAGTCATTTCATACTATAAAATTGGAAGTGAGTGCATTTAATTTTGGCATTAGTTATGTTTTTAAATAGCTAGAAGTTTTGAAATAAAAACTTTGTAACTCTTTTGGCTACCACTTTACCCAGCTATATATTTTTATTTTTGTAGCAGTTCCTTGTTTTTGGACAACAGTATAATGAAAAAGACACTGTCCAAGTCTAAATTTTCAGCCTGTGGATTTTGCTTGTTACAGAAATTCCCTGACAAAACATGCAGCATTTCCACTAATTTCACAAGGGTCTCTATAGTGAGAGTGGAATGAAACCATCTCACTCCTCATGAGCAAAAATAATTTCATTGGCGAGCTTCTGTGACATTAATGCTTTGCACTTAATGATGTTTGAAGTTACTATGCTTTAAAAGATAAAATACATGAGATTAATAATTTATTTTCTTATATTATTTATGTAGCTCTGTTATTTAAAAATGGTAGACCTTTTTCTACCTAAAACAAAGGCATCTTTGTAATCAAATCAGCAGGTTAGTTAACTAATGTATCAGTTCTGGACACATTTCTTACTTCACCACACCCCTGCCCTCTCTCCATGTGGCTGGTTACACTAAGGTTAAAAGGAGAAAACTGGTAATAAATTTTACATGTTAGAAACTGGCCACCTAGGCTTCTGAAATAAGTAAAAATATTCACCCTAAATTGTGTGTTTCATAAAGACACTACTAACAGTAAGGTATGATATTGCTTATTTCTCATATTACAAACCTTATATCCTGTAATATCTCATATTGCAAACCTTATATCCCTTTCTGAGACCTTATAAAACAATTAAATAGCTAAGTCACAGTTGTATTGCGTATTTCAGGAACTGCAAATCTTAAAACCATTTAACTGAATTCAAACTCAAACTTGATTTCTCCTCAGTCAAGGTTTTGTCAAGAAACTTGAGTTTTATGCAGGTCATTAGCCTTAGAGGACAGATCTCATGGTGCAGTAGAGGCTCCAAAAAGGCAGTAACTTTCAATGTTTAGGTGTCTTATTTCAAGCCAGACTGTAGCTACTGTTAGAAATTTATGTTGGGAATGATGACAATTTTGGATAGTTTTGAAAGAACATGAATACAACTGTAGTGGAGAATCTCATGCCTTAAGATTGAAGAGTAGTTGATTAAAATGTCTATAAAAGTCTAAGCTTCATAAAGATAGTTAAATCTTAAGCAATATAGAAATGCATTTCACATGTCAATATTAAGGCTGCTGCTTTGGCCTTAAATCACATCAAAGTAAGACAGCTCTAATATGTGAAATCTAAAAAAAAAAAATTCTCCTTATGGCTGGTTTAATTATTATTAGAATATTTGGTATAAATTTTATTATGTTAGACTTGTGATCAACTGAATCCAAAACTGAAGGAAAAAACATGCATGACTTAAGTATTTGGGTTCATTCACTCATATTCTACTTTTTCCACATCTGTCTCAAGTCAGATAAATTAAATATTTAATACATGATGCTGTGCAAAAATATACCCTGTGAAGTGATAAAACATGCAGTGGGGGTGGAAATTTAAAAGTCACACATAAAATACATAATTATAATTATAAATAAATGTTATCAAAAAAGATAACCAGAAGTACAAAGGGAATATAGTAGGGAGATTTATGTAGCTTGGGAGTTAAATAACCAAATTTTAGTTGTGTTTTATTAAAAATTGCAGAATCAGTATAGATAATGTCTCAAAAATACCTTATGAGGCATTTAAGTTTAGCTTTCTTTTATTTTTTCACCCTCAAAACCTGAAATTTACAAATAATAATAAATGTGAAATTCTTTAAAAATTAAAGTAGAAAACTTTCAAATTTATTTTGTAAAAGGAAAAGTCCTTATAGAGTTAATGAAGTCAACAAATAAAGCACTGTCCATTTGGTCTCATTCCAATGCTTTGAATCCCCTTTTGCTTTACACTTAAGAGTATCTTAGTTTTTCAAATTCCTTTATGGGAATTCCTAATTCATTTAAGCACTTTGTCAATATATCTATTTGGATAAACGAATTCTTTTAACTGAACAGGTGTTGGTTTAGGCCAATTGTGACAAAGCACAGAAGACTTCCAAATATTGCACAGAGCATACATTTAAAAAAAAATATTCCTTGCTTATCTAAAGCTAAAAGTTAACTAGTGTCCTTTGTTGTCAAATTTGAGACTTTTAATATTTAGGTAACAAGTCTTTCTTCAAAGGCAGGAAGATACATATTTGATAGTGGATTTAATCTTTTTATTAAGATCTACTGCATTGAATTTAGGTATTACTTATGCTAAATGATATAGATTTATTGGACAGGTCTGATATGGACTAAGGGTTTTCAGTATGCTTCTACAAGATACTAAGACTGGGATTATTTCAGATTGATTTGTTGAAGAAGGAATTTTGCAGCATCCTGTTTATTCTACTAGGCCAGAGCTCAAAATACTATAGTTACTTGCAACTTAGTTTTCAGTTAGCACAAAACCAGCCTGTGAACTGTGTGCAAGACTCCCGCTGAGTCTCACCAGCCAGAAATCCACTGATCCCTTTCCTTCAAACTAGGCTTCACTGTTTAAGAAGGTGAATATTTGTACTTAATCTTTAAATGC
Organism: Marmota flaviventris; assembly: GCF_047511675.1. Lineage (NCBI taxonomy): Eukaryota > Metazoa > Chordata > Mammalia > Rodentia > Sciuridae > Marmota > Marmota flaviventris. Next base: position 92,487,657 of record NC_092501.1, on the reverse strand, counting down.
AAATATTTAACTAAATTTTCTCTTTGGAAAATTGTGTTTAGTTTTCCCATAACTATACCTAAGGAATTTCAAGCTATTTGTTCCTTTTGGAAGACCCTAAAGTGATTTCCTAATGCTTGGCTAATCCCAAGAGTTTTCTCTTTCCATTTCATGTTTTGAAGTAGTTGCCATTTGGGGAGGAAATTGCATGCAAGTGGAAAAAAATAAAAGAGAGAGAGAGAGAGAGAGATATTTTGAAGTAAAACATGCATTTGGTCCAGCATCACTGTGGAAATAAATGAATAATTTATTTTACTTCTTCATTCTTGACTTTTCTGTAGTGTAATGCCTCTTTTTCTGATGACTGAAAATATTTCAGTTATGACCCAGAAGATTTCAGAAATAACGTAATAATGTTTAATATGTATGAAGCACAAATGTATTTCAGGCATTTTTCTTCGTGATTTTAAATATATGAGCTGGTGGTGCAAGCCTGCAAGTTTCAGGCCAGTCTGGGCAACTTGAAGAGAACCTGCCTCAACATAAGAAAGGGCAATTAGTGCACTAGGGAGGATAGACAAGGAGAGAGGAGAAAGGAGAAAAGGGAGGTAATGTTAAATGAAATTGACCAAAATATGGTATGTATGTATATAAATATATATGTCTATAAAACACCAATTAAAAATAATAAGTACATAGAAATAAGATGAGCAGATTACAATATGGGGAACAGAGGAAAAGAGGAGGAGGGGAAAGAAAGAGAAAGCATAGGGGATTTAAATAGAAAAAATTATATTCTATGTATGTATGATTATGTCAAAATGAACCTCATTACTATGTATACCTATAATGCACGAATGAAAGCATTTTTACAAAGGAAAGAGTTGGGGATGTGTCTTTGTGGTAGACCACTTCCTATCATATGTGAGGTTATGGGTTCATACCTTGAAACTGACAAATAGGCTGGTTAAATTGTCTGGTATTGTAAGATTTGTTAAAGTAATCCAGAAGCTAATGTTGAACACTAATAAAGATTGAACTCAGAAGCAAATAATAAGTAAATATAACCTACTTAGTTCTCTCTTTCAGAAAGACTTTCAAAGAAATTGGTATTTACCATTTGAATATTTTTTGAATAATCCTTGAATAATTCTTATTTTTGTATCCTCAGTTTTGGTACCACATTCTCTGGGAACTTATCCTGAAACACTAAGCCTGAGTTAAACTTCACCCAAAATATTACTCATTATTTTGCACTTTATCACCTTTTTAAAAAAAAAAAAATAAAGATTCCATGTATCTTATTAGACTGTAAAAATAACCTGCAAGTCTCTCTAATAGTTAAGGCTTAACCAAAATTACCCCTGCTTCTTTTTTTTTTTTTTTTTTTTTTTTTTTTTGGTCATCATCCTTTTCTATAATCAGGTTTAGCTTTAATGGAGACTGTGGATCCTGGGGGAGTCGGGTAGATTGGAGGAGAAAGCTGAAATATGTCTTCACTCCATGATCTAAATGAACCGTAGCTGTAGCTCTTCTTTGGGGAAAGTTACACTTTTTGTGATGTCCAAAGTTTCTAGTGAACTATCAGATAGCTTTTTATAAGCAGTGTTATAAAGATATCTTAAAGTCTGTTTATTAATTTTATCATTTTAAAATTCACTGTCATCAATGTTATTTATTAGATCTAGATAAATACAAGCTAACAATCTTTGCAGGCATTCTTAGCATGTTTATGTATATACAGCAAATTTATACACACATAGAAGTTCTGAATAACTAACTTTTAAATGTACAGTGATGTGAGAAATAAAATTCAGGAATAACAAAATAAATTGAAGAGATATAGAATTAGTATGGATAGTTAGGTCTTAGTCACAGAAGCCATGAATGCATTTAATTGTACATTGTACTGTTAAATATTAAGTCTCAAAATAACTATATATGTCAGACAAGGTAAAAGAGAGATGAAAATACATTGGAAAGATGGATAATTAAATCTGACATTTGATCATAAAGCCAAGTGTTTGAAAGTCCTACACTATCAGAAAAATGGTAGGGCAAGGGTGAGAGTAATTAATATGTCAATTAACATGTCAATCCTGGCTTTAGTGATTTTTGAGGGAAAATACACTCCATGAGAATTAGTAACATAAATGACATAAATGGTGGTGGAGTTAATAAGGACATTATCTAGAAAATTTCAAGAGCTTTCTTTATTTAAATCTGGTATTTAAATTTAGTCTGTAATCCAGGAGATTGAATCTGGAAGACCACAAGTTTGAGGCCAGTCTCAGCAACTTAGTGAGACCCTATCTCAAATTAGAATAAAGAAAATAGCTGGCGACATAGCTCAATAGTAGAGCAAAAAGTCCGGTGAAGAAGACTCAAGGAATATAATACTAAAAAAGGAACCACAAATCATCTTTTCATCTCTTCAATTTTTGAAGCATAACAGAGATGTATAATGCAATATGTACTGTAAATATATTGTGAAATAGACTTTAAAATGTTTAGAAAAATGAATATACCCATTATTATCTGAAAGCATTAAAATTGAATTTAAAAGAATATTAAATGAAAAAGTGAAATAAAGATAAAAAACTAAGATGAGTTAAATATCAGTTTAGATAACAAAGGAATTCTGTCACTCAAAGATATGTACGTGAATGAATCATATGAATTAGATCTCAGGTGACAAAGATAATACAATTTAAAGGACAGTATAGTGAATAAAAATGGAATGAAAAAATATCTAAATTCATCTAATATGAGGGGCAATGTTGAAAGACGTAATGATTGAGACCATCACAGGAATGTTGAAGAAAGGTGTCCTTATATTCAGGAAGCACCATTTATTTAAAGCAAAATTCGCAATTTTATACATCATAAGAGATGCCAAAGGGGTGAGGGAGGAGACATTGAAGACAAACTAGTATAAAAGTAATAACCTATGTGATAATGAGTTTAATCAGAGACCTTTCAGAAGTTAACAGTATAATTGGAAAGACAGTTTTATATAGTTGTTAAAAGGTGAAATTCAATCATGTTGACATAGAATTGTATTCCTAGTTATCTATCAATCTAGAATGGGACAAAAATAGAACATTGGCAGCAATTACTAAAGTAAGTATTAAAAAAAAAAAAACTTCTGTTCTTTAGGAAGTAGAAAAATAATCTCAGAAAGTTCTGAGGTACAAAAGTCCCTTAAAAATACAACAATTAAAATTATGAGTGTATAATTTGATTTTTAAAAATGCTAAAATAAAACATCAGGGAATTAATGTGTAAAATACACAGGACTTTCAAAAAGACAAGTTGACTTTCAGGCTTAAAATAATGTTTTGATATTTTTCAGACTGACAAATTTCATATAACTTTCATTATTGTTTCTCTGTGAACTATTTCATTATAATAGCAAATATTGTCTCCATTAAGAATACAAGATTTTGAGCCATAAGAAATCCACTGGAATTCATTTATGGTCAGGAATAAAAGTTGAAATTACTGATGCTCTCTACTTGAGATAATAAAACATTAAAAAAATAGAAGTGATACCAAAGATACAAATGGAGAAAGAGAAAAAAATTGACAAATACCAATATTATATGTTTTGTATATTACCAGTGAATATTCTTACATGAGAATATTATCTTGTAGTGTAATTTCATAAAAATGAGCTCAATGAATTTCAATACATAAAGCTTTATTTTATGGGGAAATCAAAGAAGTTACATTTTGTTTCTAAATTCTATGTTTTTGCCTATATGAAGGTTCACATAATCAAAGAGGTCTTAAATAATTATTCTAAAATTGATATCCATATTAGAATATTCCATTTTGCTATTCTTTAACTTAATTTTCTTTTTTCATAAAAAGTCATCAGGATTAATAAATTTCTATGATAGTCTGACATTATAAGCATCATGAAGAAAGTTTTAGATGAATACTTGAGGGATCCATTGAACCTTTGAGTGTGCTATTTAAAGAAAGATACTAGTCTCTAAGACTGAGAATTAAATGAAGAATTAGAGTGCTTAAATGTTCATTATATATTTATAGCCTGTCATTCAAGACCAAAAATCAGGTTTTAAATATGAATCCAGAGTTAGGATTATTATACCTTAAATTTTCTGTCATATGCCACTGATGGCTATAAGCTAGGAAATAACCATTATCTCAAAAAGCATAAAAGTTCATGGGCTAATGCTCACTAGTCATGCAATTATACATAATTCTTCAAATGACAGCTCTTGATTTCTTATTATTATTTTTGTTTGAAATTCCTCTTGTTCTACTTCATTGGTATGTGCTAATTAATGATGGCTCCTTTTTTCCCCTCTAAAACCTCTTTTCAGTCTTTTCCTATCATATGCCAGATAATTATCTCTAATGATATAATTAATTGTTAAATAACTATTTCTATTTTTGTCTCTTTAATGTGCTTCAAATATTCCACTATTGCTTGATAGTGTTTATTTAGTAAGTTAAAAATGTAAACCTGAGAAATGGTATGATCAATTCTATTGTGGTAAATATTGGAAATCAGTCATCCAAAGACTTGTAATAGAAATAGTAAGAGCAAAATGGTACGAATGTAACTATATTTCATATAAATTATCTTTCCTTCCTTCATGAAAATTTGTGAAATATTATTATTTATGTTATGAAAATATAAGGAATAAGATTTGGAACGTTTGTGACTTTTTCATACATCACATATCTAGAAATTGGCAGAAATGAAAAATGAACCCAGTCCTTCTGGCTATTACATTTGTCTTCTACAAAGCCACAGCTGCCAGTCAAGAAAACAGTTCAAGGGAAGGACCCTGCAAGTACGTGTACAGGTGTTATTCATGCAGATTTCCAAATACCTGTACCTACAGCTTCTTTACCTTCCAATATTTTCCCTCTTCCCAGAAATCTGTGTAATTTACCCAATGTATTTCTCCCCAAATAAGCACAATTTCATGTGAGATTTCTTTACCATTCCCAGTATTATCTGAGCTAAATTATGTCTTCAGACATGCGATGAAAGTGCTTCATTATATTTCTACTGGAAGCAAGTACTCTAGATACTAGTATCTTATTTTAGCAAATTGTTGGTAAGGAAAGGCAACTTCAGCAAGTAGTAACTTTAGTTGGGGAAAGGGGACATTGATATTAAATTATTTATTTAGAGAACATTTACCCATACATTTTCTTTAAATAGTAATCTGTTCTTTTGACACAGGGTAGTATTTTCTAAGGTAGTATAGTATTTAATTTCATGGAACTTCAGCTTAAGTTTTAAGATTGGTAGTAGTTAGGATAATTATGCAGCATATTTTTGGTTTTGTAACAAAAATATATCACACCTCTAAGAACTTAAAATGCACGCCCTGGAAATGGTAGGCATGATTGTATACTCCTAACCCATTCTAATATGTTGTTTGCTATTTTTTAAGTAAAGAAACTTCATATCTACTATCTAGCTAGTGGTAGAGGACATATTGTATACTTTTAAAATGTTCCACAAATGATAGTGAAGCAGTCAGGTTTATATTTAACTGAGAACTGGTACTTGAAAATCATTCTAGTATTTAAGGTTTATATTCTTTCTACTATCAAACTATTAGAGAGTGAAGTTTTCCTGATTACCGTTTGTAACACATACTGAAATATTAACTGCATATATCCAAAGTGAAAGTTATTTTCATACTAAAGTAGACCACTTAGTTGATAAATATGTTGACTTCATGTGAAGATGAACCTGTGTGCTTCAACTTACCTGATACATTTTCAGTTAACTACTATTTCTCTAATTCAGTCAACCAATTATATCCTTTTTCCTTACAGTTTTCTAATTTAAATAATATTGTGGCCCCATTACCTAAAATTAATTAGTTTCTTTTTTAAATTTTAGAGCTAGTATATATCATACTATTTATTTTTATTAATAAACTATTTTAAGGCTGTTTTAGGATCTCACCAAAATTGGGTGGAAAGTACAGAGTTTCCATATATCCTTTTTCCCTACACACAATCTCCCTCTGCACTACAGTAGTAAATTTTTTTTATAATTAATGCATCTATATTTATATGTCATTACTACCCAAAGATCATAGTTTATGTTCAGGTTCACTTTAATGATGTACTTCAATAGACGTTGGCAAAAGCATAGTTATGGTTGAAATATGAGGTGTCCCTCAAAAGCTCATATGTCAGATAATGCGAGAAGGTACAAAGATGAAATGATCAAATGGTGAGACATCTGGTGTAACCCAATTAATGGATTAATCCCCTAATAGGGATTAACTAGGTGGTAACTGAAGGCAGATGGGGTATAACTGAAGAAGGTCGGTCACTGGGTTCATGCCTTTGGTGTGTATATCCTGTCCATAGTAAGTGAAGGTCTCCCCCTGCATTTTGACTGTCACGTCCTGAGCTACTCTCTCCTCACAACCTCTGCCGTGATATTCTGCTTTGCCTTGGGCCCAGAGCAATGAAATTGGCTGTCTATGAACTGAGACCTCAGAAACCATAAGCCAAATAATTTTTTCTCCTCTACATCATTCTTTTCAGGTCCTTTGGTCACACTGATGAAAAAGTTGACTAAAGATATATAACAACACATATCAAGTCATTTTAAAATCATGTAGCATAGCTTTGTTGACCTAGAAATCCTTCCTGCTATTTGATCTTCCCATCTTCCTAACCCTTTGCAAACACTATATTTTACTACTTTTATAGTTTTTACCTTTTCTATAATGTCATATATTTGAAATTACATAGTATGTAGACTTTTCTGGTCAGCTTCTTTCACTCAGTCATATGCACTTAAGCTTTCTTCATGTCTTACATGGTTTCAGGTCTCACTTCCTTTTAGCAGTTTAAAATATTCCACTTTCAATGCAATAAATGTACCACATTTTATTTATCCATTTACCTACTATAAAACATCTTGGTTGCTTGCACATTTTTGCCATTATGAATTAAGCTGAGTAAAACAGCCACAGGTTTTTCTGTGGACATAAGTTTTCATTTCATTTCAGTATTAACCAAGAGGTCTGATTTCTTTATCATATAATAAGATTATATTCAGATTTTTAAGAAACTGCCAAACAGTCTTCCAGAGTGGCTGTACCATTTTGCCTTCCCACCAGGATTGAAGGAGTTCCTCTTGTTCCATATATCAATAGCAGTTGATGTTGTGTTTTATCATTGTAAGTGGTAGGGATATTTCATTACTGTTAATGTGCAGCCTATGAAAAAAATTGCTGAACTTCTTTTCATGCTTATATGACTTCTGTGTATCTTTTATAAAAGGTGTGTGTTTAGGTTTTTTGTCAGTTTTTTTTTTTTTTTGTAGAGTTTATTTTCTTTTTGTTGACTTGTGTTTTAAGAGTTCTTTTTAAATTATGCATATCAGGATTGTATCAATTTTGTATTTTAAAGATATTTTCTCCTTGTCTGTGACTTGCTTACTCACTCTTTCCATATAATTGTTCATAGATCAGAGTTCTGAATTTTAATGAAATCTTACTAACCAATTATTTTTTTCATGGATTATGCCTTTGTGGCTATATTTCAAAATTTACCTAAAAAGCCCAAGTCACCAAGACTACCTCTTTTACTACCTACTAGCAGTTTTATAATTTTGTGTTTGAATTTAGGTTATAATTCATTTATTTAACTTTTATGAAAGGTGAAATGTCTGAGCAAGATATTTGTTTGTGTGTGTTGACTTCCAGTTCATCTAATAGCCATTTTTTCTCCATTGAATTGATCAGTTCAACAACAAAGATCCGTTGACTCTGTTCATGTGTTTCTATTCCTAGGATCTGTAATATGTCCCATTGACCTATTTGTCTTTTTTATTACAACACCATCATGTTTTGATTATTTTAGTTTCATGCTGCTCTCTGATAGAAAATATTCCTAATTTCTTTCTCTAGTCTTGGTATCATTGCTCTCAAACATTTCACTTATACACATTCCTCCCCCTCACACAAATAATTTATACATTATTAGTATTTTGAAAAAAAAAATACCTGCTATATCAGTTAATAATAAAAAAATAAAAGTTTTTATTTTATCTTTGCTTACTCATTATACAACCCTTTTCCTTTCTTTTTGCAGATCTATTTCTGACCTATTTCATTTCTCTTCTTTCTAATGAACATTGTACATTACTTTCAAAGGCATATTTACTCCACCAAATACCCTCAATTTTCATTTGCAAGAAAAGCCTTTATTTTATTTTTAGAGAAAAATTTTATAGGTTACAGCATCTAGGTCTTTCTTTCTTTCTTTTTAGTTTTTTTTTTTTTTCTGAACATTTGAAATATTTCCACTACTTGTTATTCTGACTTACATAGTTACTGAGTAGAAGACAGATGCAGTTTTTTTGATTATGTATTTTTAGCTTTAACAAAATAGGATTTGTTTTTACATAATTATAAAAGCATAAAATATAATTTGCTCTAATTCAGCATTTCCTTCCCTACTCCCTCCCCTTATTCCCTTCTATCCACTCAACTGAATTTTCTGTTATCTCTCTCTCTCTCTCTCTCTCTCTCTATATATATATATATATATATATATATATATATATATATATAGATAGATATAGATTTATATAGATATATATACACACACTATATATATATATATATATATATATATATATATATATACACACTCTCTGTCTAAATATACACACGCACACACACATGTGCGATGATAAGATTCACTTTCTTATGTACATACATGTATATTCATGTATGTACATAGGAAAGTTAAGTAAGATTCATTCCACTGTTCTTCCCTTATCCCATCTCTTCTCCCTCCTTCTTCATCACCTTCATCTGCCCCAGTGATATTTCTTTTATTTTGATAGATTCTTCTCCCCTTCCCTTTCTCCTTTTCTCTTTCTCCCTCTACCCCACTTATTTTGGACTAGCTTCTGCAGATTAGAGAAAACATTTGACCTTTGGTTTTCTGAGTCTGTTTTATTTCACATATGATAGTCTCCATTTTTGTCCATTTAGTAGCAAATGCCACAATTTCATTATTTTTGGGTAATACTTCTCTGTGCATATACACATTTTCTTTATTCATTCATCTGTTGAAGGGCACCTAGGCTGGTTCCATGGCTTGGCTATTGTGAATTGTGCTACATCAATATAGATGTAGCTGTATTCCTATAAAATGCTGATTTCAGATCTTTTGGATATATATATATATAATGGACTGGAATAGTTGGATCATCTGGTGGTATTATTCCTAGGTTTTTAAGGAACTCTATCCTGATTTCCAGAGTGGTTGCACTAATTTGCAGTCCCACTAACAATATAACAGTATAGCTTTTTACCCATTTCCTCACCAATACTTATTATTTGTATTATTGATAATTGCTATTCTGACTGGAATGAGATGAAATATCAAAGTAGTTTTCTTTTTTTTTTAATTTTGGTATGGGGTACTGAACCCAGGGGTGACACATCCTCAACATCCTTTTTTGTATTTTATTTAGAGACAAGGTTTCACTGAGTTTCTTAGGGCCTCACTGAGTAGCAGATGCTGGCTTTGAACTTGTGATTCTCTTTGCTCAGCCTCCCAAGCCACTAGGATTACAGGCATGTGCCACTGCATCCAGCTCAATGTAGTTTTGATTTGCATTTTCCTAATTGCTAGAAATGTTGAACATTTTTTCATATATTTGGCCATTTGCATTTCTGATGGAGTTGTCTAAGATCTCCAGGACTGTGGTAGATCTCTAGATGTTAAGAAGTTAATGTCCTCTGAGCTTTTGGCAGGCCAGAGCAAGCAAGGACAGCAGACTACTCTGAGGACATGCTCAGTTGAGATGGTCAGACTTGCCATAAGTTCCTCTTGACACTGTGGTCGTGCTTCATGTCTTTCCCTTGTGATCAAGTTATTTTGGGGAATGTTCCTGTTATCTTATGCTTAGCTGCTAGTAGAGATCTAGGATAAAGATGAAGGAAATAAATATAAATATAGCATTGTTTTAAAAAAGATATTTTGGTATTTTTTTTCTGCCTAGCCTCAAGGTTGCATTCCACAGTTGAAAACTCACCATAAACTATAAAATGCTGTGCATACCAATAATAAATGTCCTTAGCTGGACCAAGCTTTGGATCCCCTTCTTTCAACTTGCTCGACTCTTCAGTCCCCGTCAACAAATTTCTTCTTTTGAGAAGTGTCCTTTTGTTTCTTTTGCCTATTAATTTACTGGGTTTTTTTTATTTTTTATGGTATTAAGCTTTTTGTGTTCTTTATATATTCTGTATATTAATCTTCTGTCTCATGAGCAGGTAGCAAAGATCGTTTCCTTTGTAGGCTTTCTCTTCATGTTATTGTTTTCTTTGCTTTGAAGAAGGTTTTTAATTTAATGCCATCCCACTTGTTGATTTTTGGTTTTATTTCTTGCACTTTAGGAGCTCTGTGCTGACATGCTGAAGTGTTAGGCCTACCTTTTCTTTTAGAAGTTGCAGAGTGGTCTAATTCCAAGGTCTTTGATCTACTTCAATTTGAATTTTGTGCAGGGTAAGAGATATAGGTCAGGATTCATTCTTGCACATATGTATTTCCAGTTTTCTTAGCATCATTTGTTTAAAACACCACCAGAAGACTTGTGGAGCTAACAAGAATTTAGTAAAGAAGTAGGATACAAGATCTGCTGAGAGCCATAGCCAAGTAGGAATGAAGCATGGCATTTTTGGTTGAAAGGTGACCCCAGCAAGCCATTGAGATGATAATGATTATGTTAAGATGTGCATTCAATTGGAGATTAGACCCCTGCTGTCTGCCTGGGCCTGCTACTTTGGAGCTCTTGTGGGACTCCCAGAGAGTTCCCATTGGTTGGGGAAGTGCAGTAGGGGGGAATTCCGGAGGAGGGATTTTCTGTTGGTGTAGTGTGTCCAGAGAGAATGCCGCCTGCGTGTTTTGCAGAGAATTCCCAGGGAGCGTGTGTGGAGTGTGCTGGTGGAGTTCAGAAATAAAGTTTGTTCCTGCTTCAGTGGCTCGTGATTTGTGTCCAGCCAGACTGTGGCAAAGATCCTGCTATGACATAAATCAATCACTTCTCTATATTCCAATAATGAATCTGCTGAAAAGAAATTAGGAAATCTATCTCATTTACAATGATTTCAAAAATAAAATATTTGGTGGTTAATCTAATGAAGAATGTGAAGAATTCCTATAATAAAAACAATAAAACACTGATGAAAGAAATTGAAGAAGACCTTAGAATATTGAAAGACCCCCCCCATGTTCTTGAATAGTCAGAATTAGTATTGCCAGATGGCTATACTACCATAAGCTTTATACAGTTTCAAAGCAATCCCCATAAAAATACCAATGACATTATTCATAGCACTAGAAAGGCAGTTCTAAAATTTATTTGAAAAAAAATAAGAGGCCCAGAAAAACCAAAGTAATCATGAGCCAAAAGACCCATGATAAAGGTATAGTAATACCATATCTCAAATTTTACTACAGAGCTATATTAACAAACATAGCATGGTATTGGCACCAAAACAGACATGGAGAACAAAGGAATAGAATAGAAAACACAGACAGACACAATGCCACATGAGTATGGTTATCTGATATTAAACAAAGTTGCCAGAAACTTACATTAGAGAAAAAAAAATAGCCTTTTAAACAATTGGTGCAATTATTTTTGCTTCTTTATAACTTAGATACTTTTCTCACTACTTCTTTCAATATTTTTTAATCTGTCTTTGATTTTATGTATATTGAAAATGATATATCTTATGTATTTTATTGTTGTGATTTTTTCTTTTGTGTTTTCTTATTTATCCTGTTTAGTGTTTAATGTTTCTGTTTATCCTGTTTAGTGTTTAGTTTCCTGCATCTGAAGCTTGTTGTTTCATATTAATTTGGAAGAATTTTCAGTCATTCCTACTTATAATGGTTTTCTATTATTCTTTCTAATATTACTTGTATTTCATATACACACAAAAATCACTTTTAAGACTTTGTATATATATCCTCTATATTAATATTTATCCTCTATATTCAAACTGCTAATGAAACCCATAAAATCATTCTTTTCAGTGTTTCTAATCTCTAGCATTCCTTTTCATTATTTAATGCCAAAAGCTATTTACATTTATATTGTTATAATTGTATTATCCATCTCTTCCTGCCTGTGGTATACTTTTTCATTAAAGTTTTTAGTATATTAATCATAGTTTACCAAAAATTCTTGGTCTCAAATATCAAACATTGCCATATCTGACTCTCATTCTAATGATTGTATCAAGTCTTCAAAATGTGTTTTTCCTTCTTAGCATGTCTTGTGATTTTATTGTCATTGTTCTTTAAAAGGGTTCATTAAGTCTAGGTCACAGGAACTAGAGTAAATAGCCTTCAGTGATATATGGGCTATGTTTGGTGAGGGAAAATATTTATTAATTCTTCAATACATAGAACATTCAATTCATATATATATATATATATATATATATATATATATACACACACATACACACATATGTGAGTATATAATATATGTTATTCATATATGTACATATATAATATATATATTTTGTCAATAGACCTTTATGTTATTTATTTAGATGCAGTGCTGAGAATTGAACCCAGAGCCTCACATATGCTAGGCAAGCATTTCACCACTGAGCTACAACCTCAGCCCAAGCACTCAGTACTAAATAAGACCAGCCTTCAGGAGACATTGTTATGCTTATGCTAACACTGCTGGGACTTTATTAAAGCCAAACCTACCTAGGGTTGTAAATGTCCAATTTCAGCCCTTTCTAAAGATCCTACCATATATTAGTGGGTCTGCAAGTAAGAAATGCACTGCTGAAATTCACAGTCCAGGTCCATGTACACAGCAAATGACAGAGAACTAATACTACTAATTGTAGTACTAAAGCATGCACATGAAGCAATAGTGATGTTGTAGTAACTGCAGGAAGCTGGCTAAGATAATTGATGAAGGTGGCCTATCTAACTGACATATTTTCAATGTGGATAAAGCATCCTTATGTTGGAAGGAAATGTACTCTATGACAAACATAGCTGAGAGATGTCAATGCCTGGCCTCAACATTTGAAAGGACAGGCTGACACTTATTAGGTGCTAAAGCAGCTGGTGAGTTTAAGATGATGCCAGTGCTCATCTACTGTTCCAAGAATCCTTGGATCCTTAAAACTCATACTAAATCTATTTTGTCTTCTCCTATAAATGGAGCAGTAATTCTGGATGACAAAACATGATTTACTGAAAGATTTAAGCACACAGTTGAGACTACTGCTCAGGAAAAAAGATCCATTTCAAAATATATTAGTGCTTATTGACAATGCACCAGGTTACCAAAGAGCTCATATGGAAACAAGGATGATGTTGTCTAGCTCTTGCTATACTTTGCATAGGCACATTTTTAATAATCCATATATATTATAAATATGATTTCAAACATTTACAGATATTGAAATATGTATGTCAGTATATGTGAATATGTATGCATATATTTGTGTGTATGTATACTGTATGCTACAAGCAAGTATCCCACACTTTTACTGTTGTCTTAATTTTTGCCATTTTTGTAAGTATATTTGTGAAATGTATTATTCCAAATAGGTTCTCAACATGTTTTGTAGATTTTTAAAATAAAATAACAAAAATATTTGGTAAAATTTTGATGAACCTGTTTTTATCAACAAGATCACATCTCTGTTTCTGGCCTTTTTTGAGCAGTCAATATACTATAGAATTTGTCTTTGTTTAGAAAATTTAAAGATAATATGACATATGCATAAATGTTAAATTATTGATTACATTGTAATGCACATAAAATAAGGAGTTTAGAAAGGTATTCTACCTGACAGAAAACCATAAAGTCTTTCATATAATTTAGAAAGGGGAATAATGATTATTATAAAATTTGTGGAAAATATTATGATGTGACATCTTTACTCTCAGAAGTGAATGAAATCACATCATGAATAGTATACACAGTTGAGAAAGGAACAACTTATAGCACTTACAGAGGAAAGGTTAAAAGCAATAAATCTAGATGAATGTTAGGCACATATACATCTCCCTTTGCTAGTGGTTAATAACTAAATAATGCATTATCTACCTTAAACATGTCCTGGTATGTTCTGAAAACATGTAAACATAGATTTCTAGTAAGTTAGTTAATTGCTTAAAAGAAATTTTGGCAGAGAACCCCATTTAAGAAAAATACTTGGCCCTTAGCAATTCTTTCAGGTCTACTATACTGTACCTTAATAGAAAAAGACATTTTTGTGTGTGTGTGACAAGTGAATTTACTATTAGAAAACCAGTTAAGATAAGCAAAAGGGAGTAAGAGAAAATGAAATATTTAGAGGTGATAAATTATCCAACTGCAGCTTTAAAATAAGTGTACTCAATGCTTTAAAATAAGTGTACTCAATGCTTTAAAAAATCATGTATTTTTGCTTTTTCAAAACATCTTGTTACTTTTTTCATAGAAAATTTATCAAAGTATCTGGAGAACTTTATTAAAATAGCTCTCAAGAAACACACACACACACACACACCCACACCCACACACACACACACACACACACACACTCATAACCTTAGGAGAAAATCTTAGTTCATATTGTCTTTGGATCAAATTTCATCCCCCCACCACATTCTCTTTATTAAGAATAGAGAAGAGAGGAACACCATTTCAGATTAGTTATCTCTTCTCAATAAAGTGTAAAATTCTTTACTCATAAGTGTTTATTGTAAAGTTTGGGTGTGAAAAATATTTCATAATTTAGGTTAATTATATTATAGAATATATGCATTTTAAATAGTACATTGAAATTTATGTGATATAATTTTTGTGCAGAAAGCAAATGGAGGAATAGAAAATTTACATCCTTTAGGATCAGGGGGAAAAATGTGTGAAGAAACACACCATCTGTATTTTTTAGTTGTCAGAGATCAAGGTGAGTCTTGTACATCAGAGAGAACACAAAGCAAGAGGCCTGGGAAATCAATGAATACATCTGAAACAGATAAGGGCTTCATGGGTTTTAGAACACATAAGGAGGTTATGTCTGCAAGGAGACATAAAGATCAATTATATTTTTCTTTCTTTCAAAACAGAGGGTTTACTTGGGCTGGGATTTTAAATGGTCTACAGAGTTTTTCAATACTGAGCTCCAAATTGATTTCTAATACTCATGTAATTTAGTCTTAATAAACAAACAGGCCTTATGTCTCACGGAGATTATTGGTATACTTTGTATTAAATTATATAAATGTAAATAATCTTATTATGTCATTTATATAGCTGTGCTTTTACACATTCTATTAAAGATCATTCACTTATTCTGTTTATACACAACTACACATAAAATAATAGCCCTTTCAAATGTAAAATTAAAAGTAAAATGGAAAACAATGATATGAAAACATTACTAGATATTTATGATTGGTTGCTAATTGAATTCATTATGTGGATTGTTCATGTTAGGGTATAACACGAATATTTTTTTCCACAAGTATTTATTAAGTATAAGGAACAACTGTAGGCATTGGCACTTACTAAAGAATACAACTAAGATTCCTCAAACAGTACTTCCCTAGAGCTGAACATCTAATTTTCACATTGGCTTTGAGGTAATTCTGGACATATGAATAATGCTATGAAATACCCTGTCATAATTCCGTTTTTGAAGGTTTTGGTAACTTTACTAAAAGTTCTAAGAAGAAATTCTGTCAACTTTTGATATGAGCAAAAGTATTTAAATAATCTCTGTAAAACACAACCATAGCTCAATATCCAAACATATAGAATATGCTGTTATGGTCTGGATGTGAGGTGTCCCCACAGCTCTTGTGTTAGACAATGTGAGAGGGTTCAGAGGGGAAATGATTGAGCTCTGAGAGCCTTAACCCAATCAGAGAATTAATCACCTGATGGGACTCTTTGAGTGGTAATTGAAGGCAGGTAGGGTGTGGCTGTAGTAGGTGGAGCCCTGGAGGCAAGGCTTTGAGATATATATTTGTATCTGGCAAGAGGAGTTTCTCTCTGCCCCTGATCATCATATGAGCTGCTTCATTCCACCACACTCTTCCACCATGGTGTCCTGCCTCACCTTGAGCCCCGAGGAATGGAGCCTGCTGTCCATGAACTGAGACCTCTGAAATTTAGCCCCTAAATAAACTAGTTTATTTAGCCCCTAAATAAACTTTTTTTTCTTGTACAATTGTTCTGCTCAGATATTTTAGTCACAGCAGTGAAATAGCTGAGTAAAACATATGCTGTTATGTTGTTAGAAACTAGGATATAGAGTCATCCACCTGAAAGAATGAGACCATATTTAATAAATCACTCAAAACTCACCCAAATTTACTCTCAAAAACGACATTGTATCAACTTAACTACACCTGGCAAAATTCTTCTAATTCCATTTAATTTAGAGCCATAGTGTAGCAATTAAAGGAAGTCATGCCAATTATACTTTGAGAAATATATTGGATTCATGTGTGGTTATATAAAAAAGAAGAAAATAAAAATAAAGGTCTTTGTAATTTGGCAGAAAGAGTGTCTAGAAGAGCCAATTATATATCTACCTGTATAAAAGGCAGTTTAAACAGCAACCAGAGTTCAGAATGTATATATCAAATAAAGGTTTTTGCATATAAATTTTAAGTAAAATCTTGAAATAAAAAATCTAGGAATTAAAGTAGCCAGGCACAGTGGCATTTTCCTACAATCCCAGCAATTTGGGAGGCTAAGGGAGACAATCATAAGTTCAAAGCCTGCCTCAGCAATTTAGTGAGTCCCTAAGCAACTTATTGAGACCCTGTTTCAAAATAAAATGAAATGAAATAAAATAAAAAGGTCTAGGGCTCAATGGTTAAGCAATCCTGGATTTAACCACTGGTAATGATAATTAATAAATAATCTAGGAATTAAAGATGCAGATGATCCTAAGTTTTTCATCCTTCATATTCTCCTGGGGAAAATATTTGAAAAAAAAAAAAACAGTTATCTAACTAAATAAAAAGAGGAATAGGTGCTTATAGGAGAGACTTCTCTACTCATTTCACCTACTACTGTCATAACCTGACAACCATATTGAAACATAATATTTCATATTCAGAAATTCAGATTTTATCTACATATTTTCAACATTTTATTTATTAGAAATTTACCACAATATGCTTGTCATTCAATATCATTCGAACAGGAGAAATAAATTATTGACTTACTTGATATTGTTAAGCAAAAGTAACATCTTTTCCACAATCACGTAAAGTTGTGCATTTGATACCCCATAACAACAAACAAATCAATACATGAAAAGTTTAACAAATGTATTAAACCAGAGTTTTACAAGACATTGGAGCCTTCAGAAATAAAGATGCAAAGATCCAGAGAAACTGTATAATTTTATCATATGTCTGACAAAGAAGTGGATGATTATGGAGAAACATGCTTGGACAAAAAGGACTCTAACCCAACAGTGATAAACCAGGGGTGGGAACTCAGGGCCTCTGTATTCAGATTGTTTTCTGCACCTCTATATTACAGTTCTTCCCATGGACATCTGTCACATAAAGATTTTCCAACTTACTTTCAGGGGAGGTAGGTCACAGCATTATTTTATGGAAAGCTATTATACAGAGAGTTCAGAGAGGCATGGCTGTGTACACCTATAATCCCAGAGGCTTGGGAGGCTGAGACAGGACAATCTCAAGTTCAAAGCCAGCCTCAGCAACTTCGAGGCAATAAGCAACTCAGTGAGACCTTGTCTCTAATAAAATACAAAATAATGTTAGGGATGTGGCTCAGTTGTTGAGTGCCCCTGAGTTCAATTCCTGGTACCCACCCCCCCACACCAAAAAAAAAAAAAAAAAGAATTCAGAGAATTTTAGAATTTCAAAATAGGATCCCAAAGGAACAAATTTTGGGGTGGAGGGTCCTTCCTGCTAATAAGATATATCCTTCAACTTTCTGCAGGCTTTCTGTCAAACTAATGTATATTCCATGCTCAGTAAATTGACCTTTTCCATAATGAATATATTTATCCTTGAGCTTATTCAAGTGAGATTGTGTTCAAGTCTCAAATAAATTTAAATTTTCTTCTCTCTATCTACATTAATTGCTGAAGAAAATTGCACAAATTTATAGAATGGATTTATAGTAAATATAGTCTTCAACTTGCTTTGTAATCCAGTCATTACCTGAAAATCACTTTTTTTTTTCAAATTAGTAGCTGCTCACATAAGAACATTTTATTTTTTAAACCTTTTCCATGCTTCTCAAAATTTCTGTCTCAGTAAGTCATCTCATGTGAAATATAGCACAGCAAAATTAAAGAATATCAGAGAAAATATTCTTCATATTTTTATATTCTCTAAATAACATCTAATATTTCTGATTACTTTTATGACTTCTCATTATACCCTATTCTTTTTCAGCTTCATAATGTTCCAAGATAAATTCTTGAATAATTGCAAACACATAGGAATTAGAAGATGATATGTATTATAGGAGTGTTATTACTTGCATATTTGTTTTTATAGTTCAATGGCACATCTTACAATATTAATAGATAAAATCCTTTATTAACCATCTTTGCAAAAGTGTTCAACTTGTGTAATGAGTTCTATGTCAGAACAAAATTTAACTAAATAATGCATTCTTAAAACAGGAAAATCTAACTTTGGGAAACAAAAAAAAATAGATAACTCAGAATATTAAATTTCCACATGATAAAAACACATGTCAATTGACTTTTCAGTGGTCAATTTAAAACTTACAAACACACTAATTGCTAATTTTATACTCACATATATTCTGCTGGAAATTGAATTGCTTTATTATAACCCCCACAGTTGAACTGAAACCAAGCCATTTTTCAAATGTGCCAAGAGATGCCAGATTCAGGAAATACAAATGCAAAATGTCCAGTTAAACTTGAATTTCAGATTATTTGTCATTTGAAATTCTGACTGAAATGACAGTCTTTTTCTTACTCTTTATATTTGCCTCACTCAAAAAATTTCTCTCAAGATTCTCACATTAAATTAAGTGATAATGCTTCCAAACTTGACTTGTCTTGGGCCCATGGAGAACAAATATCCCAATTTTCATATTAGTTTCAAAAACTTCAACTTTTCCAAGATATCACTAAAGCAGATATTGATCATGTCACTATTCTATGTAATTATATCCAGCTTCATTATAAACACATATACAGTACTTTAAAAGGTCTCTACCCTTGTAACCTATAGAAAACAGACAAGATAAAATTTTCTCCAGTTGGTTCTTTCTAGCAGAGTTTAAGGCCAAATTTTAGTTTTGTTAACTTGTAACTTCAGATATAGCATGCAAGATCTTCCTAAAAAAGAGACATAAAGTCAATAAAAACTTTCGATTTGCAAAAAGAATTTATTAAACAACAGTAGTGTGTTCATCTTTCCCTCTTGTGAAAGATAATTCTACATAATCAGTACCCTGCAATTTGTCCTATAGCAAACACAAGTCTCACTACAATCTCCTTTTGTTCTGCTTTTTTATCTTTATTATAAGAATCACGTCTATCTTCTTTCAGATTTTAAAGCCATAATTTCACAGACTGTGTATCTTAGGGAATGCAATATCTGTTTCACATCTATAATAACTGAGCAATTAAAATTCAAAATTTAGTATTTTCAAAATTCTATGTAATATTCCTGTGTCTGTGTAGCTTTCCCCAGAAGTCTAAAGAAATTATATTCATATCTATTCTGACTGATAGTCATTAAAGGTTTTATTCCAAAATATTTTTTTCTATTGAATACGTTTTTAAATTTAAAGGTGAAACTCAATAAATTTTTAAATATAGTGACCCGCTTTAGTAGTTAAAAAATATTAAACTAAAATGTACATCTTTTTTTTAAAGTAGAGGTAAATGAAATGCTATTTTTAAATGTTCTGGGAATTCTAATATGTCTTTTTTATTGTTTAATTTCTTTTAATTAGTTATATATGACAGTAGAATCCATTTATGCACTTTGATATACATAGATGGAATATAATTTCATTTTTCTGAGTATACATGTTGCAGAATCATATTGGTCACGTAACCATGTAAACCATGTACATACATACAGTAATAATGTCTGTTTCATTCTCCTATCTTTCCTATCCCCACATCTCCTTCCTTACCCTCCTATCATTTCCCTTGACCTGATCTAAAGTAATGCTATTCTTCCCTACTGCTCCCCCTGCCTTATTGTAAATTAGCAACCACATATAAGAGAAAACATTTGGCCTTTGGTTTTGTGGGATTGGCTTATTTTGCTTAGCATTATATTTTTCAACTCCAATTATTACTAGAAAAATGCCATAATTTCACTCTTCTTTAAAGATGAGTAATATTCCATTGGAGATATATATCACATTTTATTTATGCATTCATCTATTGAGGAACACCTAGGTTTGTTCCATAGTCTAGCTATTGTGAATTGAGGTGCTATAAACATTGATGTGGTTGTGTCACTATAGCTGATTTCAAGTCTTTTGGGTATAAACCAAGGAGTAGGATAGATGGGTCAAATGTTGGTTCCATTCCCAGTTTTCTGAGGAAACTCCTTACTGCGTTTCATAGTGGTTGCACCAATTTGCAGTCCCACCATCAATGTATGAGTATATCTTTTCACCACATCTTCACCAACATTTGTTTTTCCTGTATTTTGATGATTGACAGTCTGACAGAAGTAAGATGAAATCTTAGTTTTGATTTGCCTTTCCCGAATTGCTAGAGATATTGAACATTTTTTCATATAATTTGTTGATTAATTGTATTTTTTCTTCTGTGAAGTGTGGGTTCAGTTCCTTAGCCCATTTATTGATTGGGTTATTTGGTTTTTGGTGTTAAGTTTTTTGAGATCTTTATATATCCTAGAGATTAATGCTTTACCAAAGGTGCCTGTGGTAAAGATTTTCTCCCATTCTGTAGGCTCTCTCTTCACATTATTAATTGTTTCCTTTGCTGAGAAGAAGCTTTTTAATTTGAAATCCATACCATTTATTGATTGTTGATTTTACTTCTTGCACTTTAGGAGTCTTGTTAAGGAAGTCAGATCCTAGGCTCATGTGGTAAAAATTTGGGCCTATTTTTATTTCTATTAGGCTCAGGGTCTGTGTTCTAGCGCCTAAGTCTTTGATCCACTTTGAGTTGATTTTTGTGCAGGGTGAGAGATAGAGGTTTAATTTCATTTTGCTACATAAAAATTTCCAGTTTTGCCAGCACCATTTGTTGAATACGCTATCTTTTCTTCAATTTTTGAAACCCTTGTCTAGTATGAGATAACAATATTTATATGGGCTTGTCTCTGTGTCCTCTATTCAGTACCATTGGTCTTCAAGTCTATTTTGGTGCAAATACCATGCTGTTTATATTACTATACCTCTGTAGTATAGTTTAAGGTCTGGTAATGTGATGCCTCCTGGTTCACTTTTCTTGCTACAGATTGCTTTAGCTATTTTTGGTTTCTTATATTGCCAAATAAATTTCATGATTAATTTTTCTATTTCTATGAAGAATATTATTAGAATTTTAATAGGAATTACATTAGATTTGTATAATGCTTTTGATAGTATAGCCATTTTGACAATATTAATTCTGCCTGTCCAGTAGCACAGGAGATCTTTCCATATTCTGAGGTTTTCTTCAATTTCTTTCTTTAGTGTTCTGTAGTTTTCATTGTAGAGGCCTTTCACCTCTATTGTTAGATTGATTCCTAGGTATTTTATTTTATTTTATTAGGCTATTATGAATAGACTAGTTTTGTTAATTTCTCTTTCTTTTTTTCCAGCATTTTAAAATATTTTATTTCCTTATCTATTAAAAGAACTACTCATAATTCTTTTCTTCTTAGAACACTTTCCTTTTATATTCTTCCTAGTTACTGCATATGATTTCTCTTAGCATTTTTTTTTGCTATATTAATATGACTACACAAGTAGGGGTGACCCAAGCAAACTAAGGATACAAAATTAAATATCACAAAATATTGAGAGTTCAAGGGAAAAATACAAAGAAAATTCTCTAAAATATTATCACTAATTAGAAAAATGATTAAATATAAATTCAAATTGGCTTCTTTCTCTTGATAATGTTCAAATAAGCATTGTCAAATTGGTGGGGAGGTTGTGATGGTGCCAAAATTGCACTGAAATACCTATGTTATTTATGAATTTAATGGCAACATAATTGCAGATCTTCTTTTTAATTGATGGATACACTGGACATGATTTTTCACATTATAAATAATATTGCATATTGAATACTGCTAACTGCTGTTTATACCACATAAATTTCAATCACAGATAGAAAGAAATTCTTCTTTAAATTGTTTTTTTATTTCTTTTTTGTTGTTGGTTTTTTTAAAAAAATGCTTTTATTTTTTAAATACATGACAATGGAATGCATCACAATTCTTATTGCAAATATAGAACACAAATTTTCATATCTCTGTTTGTATATAAAGTATGTTCACACCAATTCATGTCTTTATAAATGTACTTTGGTTAATGATGGCCATCACATTCCACCATCATTGCTAACCGCCTGCCCCATTCCTTCCCCTCCCAGCCCTATCTAGAGTTTGTCTATTTCTCCCATGCTCCTTCTCCCTACCCCACTATGAGTCACTCACCTTATATGGGAGAAAACATTCAGCATTTGATTTTTGGGGATTGGCTAACTTTACTTAGCATTATCTTCTCCGACTGCATCCATTTACCTGCAAATGCCATGATTTTATTCTCTTTCATTGGTGCATATATTCCATTGTGTATATATGCCACATTCCTAATTTCTCTTTCAGTGGATTCATCACTGATGTATAAGAATATGTTTGAGTTTGTCTATTCCTCCCGGTGCTCTTGATCCATATCCCACTATGAATCTTTTTTTTTTTTTTTTAATGTTTGGCTAACTTCACTTAGCATTATCTTCTCTGACTCCATCTGTTTCCTACAAATGCCATAATTTTATTCTCTTTATTGCTGAGTTATATTCCATTGTGTATATATGCCACATTTTTTTTTATCCATTCAGCTATTGAAGGACATCTAAGTTGGTTCCACAGTCTAGCTATTGTGAATTGTACTTCTATAAACATTGATGTGGCTGTGTCCCTGTAACTCTAGATAGGGCAGAGGGGTTGGAGGATAAGACAGTGAGCATGAGGTAATTAATGATCGCAATATGTAATGATCATTATTATCCGAAGTACGTCTGAAGATAAAAATTGGTGTGAATTTACTATGCATACAACCATACATATGAAAAATTGTGCTTGTTCTATATATGTAATAAGAATTGTGATACATTCTGCTGTTATATATAAATAACAAATTTACATAAAAACAAATTAAAAAAATTAAAAATATGTTTGAGAGTTCCACCCACACTGGCCTCTGCAGGGCCCAGGCGCATAGCAGATGGGGTCCATCCCTTTTCTGGCATGTCAGATGCTCACTAGAGCCTAGCCTCTGGTGCAGGACTGCCCTTTCTGACCAGTGCACTATCCCGAGAGCATAGATCCTGCCCAGATGGCTCACAACAACCCACGTGGGATCCAGGATTTCAGTAGGTTCAGTTCACCCCTCCTCCAGTGGGGCAGACACAGCCAGAGTATAACCTTTGATGCAAGACCGCCCCTTCCTACCAGTAGACTACCAGGGGAGGTCAAGACCAGCAGACCATATCCGCCCACGCCAACTTACTCAGTTCCCAGACACAGGATGCAGTAGCATCTATTGAAGGACACCAGCATGATCTTAAACCCAACATCAGGATAAGTTACAGACAATCTGCACAGGTACTACAAGAATATAGGGAAGAAACTGTAATATCTCAGATCCATGCTGCAAGAAAGGAAGACACATAGACAACATGAAAAAACAAGGGAGGAAAGTGCCCCAAACAAACCAGGACACTATAATAATAAAACCTATGGACAGTGAAGTTGACGAAATGTCAGAGAAGAAGTTCAGAAGGTTCATAATTAAAATGATCTGTGAATTAAAGAATGACCTAAATGAGAAAATGTAAGCAAAAATGATCATTTGAACAATGAGATAAGAGAGTAAATACATGTAGCAAAAGATTCCTTCGAGAGAGATAGAGAACCTGAAATTAAAACTAATAGACAGAAATTCTTGAAATGAAGGATACAATAAATCAAATAAAAAACTCAATAGAAAGTATAACCAACAGACTAGATCACTTGGAAGAAAGAACATCAGATAATGAAGATAAAGTATACAATCTAAAAAATAAAGTTGATCACACAGTGAAGAAAGTTAGAAACCATAAACAGAGCATCCGAATATTATAGGACAGCATCAAAAGACCAAATCTAATAGATATTGGGATAGAGGAAGGCAAAGAGTTTCAAACCAAAAGAATACACAATCTCTTCAATGAGATAACATCAGAAAATTTTCCAAGCATGAAGAATAAATTGAAAAACTAAATACAAGAGCCTTACATGACACCAAATGTACAAAATTGCAACAGAGCCACACCAAGTCACATTATAATGAAAGTGCCTAGCATAGAGAATAAAGATAGAATCTTCAAATCTGCAGGAAAGAGAAATCCGATCACTTATAGGGGGAGACCACTTCGTACCTCAGCAGAATTTTTTCAACCCAGACCCTCAAAGCCAGAAGACTGTGGAACAACATATACCAAGCTCTGAAAGAAAATGGATGCCAACCAAGAATCTTACATCCAGTAAAACTAAGCTTTAGATTTGATGATGAAATAAAAACCTTCCATGATAAACAAAAGTTGAAAGAACTTAAAACTAGAAAGCCTGAACTACAGAACATTCTCAGCAAAATATTCCAAGAAGAGGAAATAAAAAACAATGATAAAAATCAGCAGACGGAGGGATTACACTAAAGGAAGATCTAATCAGAGGAGAAACCAAGTCATATTAAATACCAAAAATAAGTAACGGCTGGAAATACAAATCATGTTTCAATAATAACCCTGAATGTAATGGCCTAAACTCACCAATCAAAAGCCATAGACTAACAGATTGGGTAAAACAAACAAATAAACAAAACAATATGCTATCTCTAAGAGACACATCTCATAGAAAAAAGACATTCACAGACTGAAGGTGAAGGGTTGGGGAAAATTATACCACCTCACATGGACTGCAGAAGCAAGCAGGGGTTTCCATCTTCATATCAAATAAAGTAGACTTCAAACTAAAGTCAATCAAAAAAGATAAAGAAAAAACGACATACTGCTCAAGGGAACAATACACCAACAATACTTAACAATTATAAATATATATGCCCCAAACAACAGAGAAGCTATGTTCAACAAACAAACTCTTCTCAAGTTCAAGAGTCAAATAGACCACAACACAATAATTTTGGGTGACTTTAACCTCTTTCATCAGTAGATAGATCTTTCAAACAAAAGCTGAAAAAAGAAACTATACAACTCAATAATACAATTGATAACTTAGACTTCACTTATATATATATGGAATATTCCAACTTTCAACAAGAGAATATGCTTTTTTTCTCAGCAGCACATGGATCTTTCTCTAAAATAGACCATATACTATGCTACAAAACAACTCTTAACAAATATAAAAAAGTAGAGGTATTACCCTGCATTCTATCAGATCATAATGGAATGAAATTAGAAATCAATAATAAAATAAGAAATAAAATCAACTCCAACACCTGGAGACTAAATAATATGCTACAGAATGAACAATGGGTTACAGGAGACATCAAGGAGGAGATTAAAAATTTTTTAGAAGTGAATGAGAAAACAAATACACCATATTGAAATCTCTGGGACACTATATGATCAGTTCTAAGAGGAAACTTCATTCATAGAGTTCATTCCTTAGAAGAAGAAAAAGTCAACAAATAAATGACTTAAAACTACATCTCAAAGCCCTAAAAAAAAGGAGAACCAATCAACACCAAAAGCAGTAGAAGACAGGAAATAACTAAAATCAGAGCTGAAATCAATGAAACTGAAGCAAAAGAAACAATTGAAAAAAAATTGACAGAACAAAAAGTTGTTTTTTTGAAAAAATAAGTAAGATTGACATACCCTTAGCCATGTTAACAAAGAGAAGGAGAGAGAAAACTCAAATCACTGACATATGTGATGAAAAAGGAAATGTAACAGACACTGTAGAAATACAAAAGATAATTAGAAATTATTTTGAAACTTGTAATCCAATAAAATAGAAAATATTAAGGCATCAACAAATTTCTAGAGTCATATAATTTTCCCAAATTGAATCAGGATAATATTCAGAATTTAAACTGGTCAATTTCAAGTGATGAAATAGCAGATGCCATCAAAAGTCTATAAACTAAAAAAAAAAAAAAAAAAAACAAAAAAAAAAAAACTGGATGGATACACAGCTGAGTTCTACAAGACTTTTAAAGAAGAACTAATACCAATACTATTCAATTAATTTCAGAAATAGAAAAAGAGGCAGCACTTCTAAACTCATTCTATGAGGGCAATATCACTCTGATTCCAAAACCAGACAAAGACACATAAAAAACACAAAAGAAAAAAGAAAAAAAAGGAGAGAAAAAGAAAACTTCAGACTAATATCTCTAATGAACACAGATGCAAAACTTCTCAATAAAATTCTGGCAAATCAAATACAAAAACATATCAAAAAGATTCTAATCCTAATCATTCTAATCCAACATCATTCTAAATAGAGAAAATTTGAAGGCATTCCCTCTAAAAACTGGAACAAGACAGGGATGCCTTGTTTCACCACTTCTATTTAACATAGTTCTTGAAACACTGGCCAGAGTAATTGGATAGTTGAAAGGAATTGAAGGAATACACAAAGAAAAAGTAGAACTCAAATTGGCACTATTTGCTAATGATATGATTCTATACCTGGAAGACCCTAAAAGTTCCACCAGAAAACTCCTAGAACTAGTAAATGAATTCAGCAATGTAGCGGGATATAAAATCAACACCAAAAAAATCAAAAGCATTTCTGAGTATTAGTGAAAATCCTCAGGAAGGGAAACAAGGAAGAAGACTAACGCCATTCTCAATAGCCTAAAAAAAAAACAAACTTGGAAATCAACTTAACAAAAGAAGTGAAAGATCTATATAATAAAAATTACAGAACCCTAAAGAAAGAAATCAAAGAAGACCTTAGAAGATGAAAAGATTTACCTTGCTCTTGTATAGGCAGAATTAATATTATCAAAATGACCATAAATCCAAAAGCACTATACAGATTTAATGCAATTCCAATCAAATTCCAAAAAGCAATCATGAAATTCGTCTCGAAAAATAAGAGACCCAGAAAAGTTGAAGGAATTCTTAGAAGGAAGAGTGAAGAAGGTGGCATTACTATACTAGACCTTAAACTATACTACAGAGCAATAGTAACAAAAACAGCATGGTATAGGCACCAAAATACTTTCAGACCAATGGTACTGAATAGAGGACACAGAGACTAACCCACAAAACTACAATTATTTTATATTAGACAAAGGTGCCAAGAACATGCATTGGAGAAAGGATAGCCTCTTCAATGAATGGTGTTGGGAAACTGGAAATTCATATGCAACAAAATTCGATTAAACCCCTATCTCTCACCATGGACAAAACTCAAGTAAACATGTGTCAAGGACTTAGGAATACAACCAGAGACCTTGTTTCTAATAGGAAAAAAAAGTAGGCCCTAATCTCCATCATGTGGGATTAGGCCCCAACTTCTCAATAAGACTCCTCCTATAGCACAAGAATTAAAATCAAGATTCAATAAATGGGATAGACTCAAAATAAAAAACTTCTTCTCAGCAAAAGAAACAATCTGTGAGGTGAATAGAGAGCCTACATTTTGGAAGCAAAATTTTACCCCTTATACATCAGATAGAGCAATAATAACTAGGGTATATAAAGAACTCAAAAAGCTAAACACACAAAAAAAACCCCAAAAATAACAACAACAACAATAACAACAACAAAAAAATGCAAATACCCAATCAATAAATGGGCCAAAGACCAGAAGAGATACTTCTCAGAAGAGGATGCATAACCAATCAGCAAATACATGAAAAAAATGTTCATCATAACTAGCAATTAAAGAAATGCAAATTAAAACCACTCTAAGATTTCATCTCACTGGAGTCAGAATGGCAGCTAGTATGCATACAAACAGTAAGTGTTGGAGAGGATGTGTGGGAAAAAATACACTCCTTCACTGCGGGTGAGACTATAAATTGGTGCAGCCAATATGGAAAGCTGTATGGAGATTTCTTGGAAAATTGGGAATGAAATGACCATTTGACCCAGCTATCCCTCTCCTTGGTCTATACCCAAAGGACTTAAAAACAGCATACTACAGGGACACAGCCACATCAATTCTTATAGCAGTACAATTCACAATAGCTAAACTGTGGAACCAACCTAGATGCCCTTCAATAGATGAATGGATTAAAAAATGTGGCATATATACACAATGGAGTTTTACTCAGCAATAAAAGAGAATAAAATCATGGCATTTGCAGGTAAATGGATGGAGTCAGAGAAGATAATGCTAAGTGAATTTAGCCAATCAAAAAAAAAAAAATGCCAAATGTTTTCTTTGATATAAGGAGGCTTGTTTATAGTGGGATAGGGAGTAGGAACATGGGAGGAATATACAAACTCTAGATAGGGCAGAGGAGTTGGAGGGGAAGGGAGGGGGCATGGGGTAATTAATGATGGTGGAATGTGATGATCATTACTTTCCAAAGTACTTGCATGAAGACATGAATTGGTGTGAATATACTTTGTGTACATCCAGAGATAAGAAAAATTGTGCTCTTTATATGGAATAAGAATTGTAACACTTTCTGCTGTCATATATAAATTAAAAATTACTATATATATATATATATATAGATAGATATAGATATAGATATATAGATATAGATATATAGATAGATATAATGGTCAATGTGTACTCTTAATAAAAAAACAGAATGTGTTTGATTTATGGGTATTGATTTTATATCCTGTAATTTGCTGAATTCATATGCTAATTTTGATGATTTTTTTATTTTAAGGACCCCATGTATGGATTCTAATTTGTTACTGAGGTGATTTTTATTTAATTTGCCCAGAGATCTCACATTTAAAATAAATCTGTTATTTAACTTGAAAAAATTGAGGATATTTTGGTTAACAACAATGTTTTTCTCATTGAAATCTCTGGTTTCACAACTTTCTGTTTGCTTTCCTATTTCCTGGGGATGTGACTTAGTGAATTACTCAGTGAATTACTGAACCACATCCCCAGGAAATAGGAAAGTTTCATTTATCAGTTCAATTATTATAATAGTAACTACTGTGTAAAGTTTCTATAATAATAAATGAACTAATATTCTTAAATCACTTTAGGACAGTGCCTGACCAGGCAGAGTAAACCTTCAATTACTGTTTGCTATAATCAGTTGCATCTTATATAAGTAACACCAAATATTTTAACAGCATTACATTGTTAACACTATCTCAGTGAAAATGTAATTTCAGATAACATGCAATATATATATTTTACTATTTTGTTATTGTTATATGATATAATCTACCATAGACTCTAATAGTATCATAGCTTTAGTATGCATCCCATAACATTCTTATATAGGAACTCATTTTTATTTAAACAAATGCCTTTTGATTAAGGTACTTTTACAATCAGATTGCAAACAAAATTCTTGCCTAATGGATTCTCCGTAGATAAAGAAATAATGGATGGAGGGTTGGATAGATATTCTATACTCTTACCTCCTACTTCTCAGAGTTTGCCTTATAAACATGATATTGGGGACATAATAATATCAAAATGCCTGATATTTTCCTGGTTCTCTATGAAATCAGTATTTATATTGATTTTGACCCATAAATCATGAGATTTATATTTAGAATTGTATTCATACATTATATTTATGCACTTTTATCCACTTTTGATTGATATAATATTTATGTTTGACAATATAATATTTATATAACAATTTAATACATGTATAGAATGTTTAATAAGTAAAAATAATTAGCATTTCCATCTATTTAAACATTAATCCTTTCTATGTTTGAAATTTTTGTTCTAGTAATTATGAAATAAATCATAAACTTTTTTTAACCAATACTTACTCTGTTGTGCTAAACAAACAAGAGAACACCAGGCACAGTAGCACACACCTATAATCCCAGGGGCTGGGGAGGTTGGAGGCAGGATGATTTCAAATTCAAAGCCAGCCTCAGCAACTTATGGAGGCACTATGCAACTCAGAGAGACCCTGTTTCTAAGTAAAATATAAAAAGGGCTGGGGATGTGGCTCAGTGGTTAAGTGCCCCTGGGTTAAATCCCTGGTCCAAAGGAAAAGGGAGGGAGGGAGGGAGGGAGGGAGGGAGGGAGAGAGAGAGAGAGAGAGAGAGAGAGAGAGAGAGAGAGAGAGAGAAGTCCTCCACTCTAAGCTGTGTTTCAGAAACCCTTTCTGAACTTCTTTGCATCTCTAGTAGCTACCATTTTAAATTTGAGCACCATATAATTGAACTATATGATTATAACATTTTAAATGCATCTTAAGACTAAGAATATAAGCAAATTATTAAAATTTATTTACTGAAAGATGGGGTAATCAGTGTTTAAAAATAGTGTCATATATATTAGGAATTGTTTAAAAATGAATACAGAAAATAAACTAATAGTTCAAGATACTCATATAGGGGGATACCTCAGCACTGAATTGTTAATTGAGTCCTGTAGAACATCCCTCACTATATCTTGTGAACCTAAGTATAAAATCAGCAATCAGGAATCTCATGAAACAATATACGAATTCCTAAAACCACATTTTCTTAATAATAATGACTAAAGGTAATATAGGGGCATTATTCTATAAAATGTTATTTTAAACCACCAAGAATAAAGATAGAACTGTAAATATTTATGATAATTTCCAACTTTATAAAAAAGGCAGAGAGCAAAACGAATTCTCTTAACTGCAGTACACATGTGGGTTGGTAATTGCTTATATTTTTTGTTAACAAACAGCCATTCAAATAAGTATGCTATATTTTTATTAGATAAACACAGATCTTTAAACAGAAGTCATAGAAGTCTTTAAAAAATTTCTGTTTAGCTTAATATTCTATCAGGTAGAAAAGACTTTATTACTAGTATATTAAAAGATCTTTGAAGTTTGTTTGAGGATGGCTTGTTATTTTATATGCTGTATATTTTTAAAATTATGTTATTTTTGTTCTTCCAAAATAAAATGAAAAAATAACAGGTATTTGAAACCTCAAAGCTCTACAAATCTCACTCATTGTGCACTGCAATACGCTGTGTATCCATTGAAGTTGCCAAAGAACCTGTTTCAGTACAGATTTAACGAGCACCACCTCTAAGTTTTGTTTGTGATTTCTCACTTGGAAATTTCAGAAATAATTAGTGGCACTGATACATTGTGGAACAGAATCAGACCTCTAGCTGCTTTATAAATTAGAAATGAGAAGTATAAAGATATTCAAAAAGAGAATAAATAACAATTCCCTAGTACATTTTAGTTACCTCCAATTATTCCCTTTACTACAGACTTTGATAAAGGTATACTCAGGTAGAACCAGAGCTGCTGCCCCAGGCACTATGGGGCCTCTGTTTTTCTGCCTGCTGTTCTCACTATCTCTTCATTCCATTAATTATAGTGACCATGTTGTCTG
Organism: Marmota flaviventris; assembly: GCF_047511675.1. NCBI lineage: Eukaryota > Metazoa > Chordata > Mammalia > Rodentia > Sciuridae > Marmota > Marmota flaviventris. The sequence continues at coordinate 92,455,888 of NC_092501.1, read as the reverse complement.
TGAGGTTTTTTATTTTTTTATTTTTTTGAATCTTGCTGTCACTTTTCCCTACGTTGCTACCACTAATGTTCCTTTCCCACTGAAATTACTAACAAACCTTTCACACTACTAGGGCCAGCTCTTTTAGGTGACATTTTGATTTTGTTCAAAAATGAATTTTGTATTACTTTGTCATTCATTCTTGGAGATGGTGAACATGGGGAAGAAGTTGAAGAATATTCAGCTGTATTAAAAGTAGTCTTAGTTATGTCCACATTATTGTGAAGTATCACAGCATCTACTCAAGAGATAATATTTTTTTTTCTCTCTAAAACAAATATGTATTAGAAAGGATCTTCTCCGGCCCTGTAATTTAGCAAAAATAAGGAAGATATAAAAATAGTTGGAAGTTTCTTTATATCAAAATAGATGAAGGAGAAACCGACTACAGTTTTCTGGTGTGATTATAAGACCTATACCACAAAAGCTGTCCTGGCTTTCCTTTTACTAAACTCAATCTTAGTCTCCCTAATATAATGTGACTATTCAGTAGAACCTATGAATTTACAGTTTCATTTGGTAGGGAAATATCACATATTATGAGTGGAAAAATCACATATTCAGAAGTATAATTCTAATAATTTTTATGATTACAAATTTGCAGAATGTTTTTTCTTTCTTAGCTGAGCAAATGGGAGAAAACAACTCATACTGTGCAAAACCAAGAGAACGATGGTTGTGTATGTGTGTGTGTGCGCGCGCTTATGTGTGCACATCTATGGGTCTATGTGTGCCATTATAAGATATTCCTGATAATAATTGCTCAATTAGTTGATTATTGCAGTATCTGATATATGACTACCAAAACAATAATTTATGGAAAATGCTGAATCACTTAACTTTCAAAAAAACTTTGAGGAAATCTGTAGATAGAGCAAAAATAAGTTTATTAGACTGGCTAAAGTAAAGAAGAACAAACCTCAGTATATATTTAGATATCTCAAAATGTAGTGATTAGGGGCATATATTTATGAGGTTTTAGGGCTTAGGATGTTTTTATTAGATAATGATTTTGCATTGTTCAGCTCAATGAGTCTTTGAGGCTTAATGAGTCACCTAGGAATTCAATACAAAAGTGATTTCAGTCAACTCACAGGCTTATTTTCCAGGAGTAGGTATGTTCTGTTAGCGGTAGGTAAATTTGTCTAGCTCACTCTTGGTATTATTTAGCACAGAACACATATAAATTCCTCATCTCAGAAAGGACATTTTAACATAAGAATAGGAAAGGTTGTTTCTTTATAATATCATTTAACATAGAGAAAGGAAAAAATAATAGACATATTAGGAAAAACAATAAATTAATAACAATCACATGAACAAGCAAAAGCAAACCACCAGAATTACTACAAGAAAAATAAAAGCAAGCAAACCCTACTGACTGTGTGTGTGTGTGTGTGTGATTGTATGTCACTCTTAAAAACCTCTAAAGAAGATTGCATAGAATGTTCTTTATTTAAAAAAAAAAGTGATATGAAAACCATGTAAAAGACTATTTTTTTCTTTCTAAAGCTTGCTTTTGTTCTAACCTCTTTAGTTCAATTTTACCAAATGTAGAAAAACTAATCTTTTCTGAGTCAAGAATTATGATACATGTCTCCTTTTACAAAATGTCAGATAAATAGACAGTGCTCAACACTTTTTGAAAGAGTAATTCAGCACTTAAATATTTTGTTTCCTGGTCTTGGATTTTCACCTCAGAAATAAGGCCTTTGAGCCATATCATACAACAATTTTCACAACCCTGTGAGTGATATAATTTCCTCTATACATATAATAAAGCATCAGAATTGATACTTCTTGAAATTGACTTATGCTCTGCATTTTTAGTACAGTTCAAAACCTTGATGAGCCTGTGTTATTCCCCCTAAATGACTTCAACAAAAGCCTGATATTTATAATAATTAACATTCCAGATAATTCATATATAAATTCTTTTAATCATTCCTTGGAAATCAAAGAATGGGGAAATTCTCAATATTTTCACTCATGCCAGTAGATTCTCAGGGATAAAGCAAGACAGTTGAAGGTTAATAAATGTTTATAAGTGTTTTAAACATTCAAACACATGCATGCTACCATCATTAATAACTCCTTTACCACTACTATTGAAAGGCAAGTGACTCCCTAGAGATGGAGATTCGAGAGCTCTAGAGAGAGAGCTCTAGAGAGAGAATTTTTAATATTTATTTTTTGAGTTTTTGGTGGACACAACATCTTTATTTTATTTTTATGTGGTGCTGAGGATTGAACCCAGCGCCCCACGCATGTCAGGGGAGCACATTACCGCTTGAGCCACATCCCCAGCCCCTCAACCAAGAGAGTTTATTGAGGGCTGCTCAAAGGGGAAGAAAAGGAGAGGCAGAGACAGGAGAGGAGGTGGGCAGAGAGAAAGAGAAAGAGAGAGGAGAGAAAGAAGAGGAAGAGGGCAGAGAGGAAGAGAGCAGAGAGAAGAGCATGTGCTTACAAGCTTTGGCTTAAGAAGGGTTGCATAGGGTGGTGGCAGGTGCTGATTGGCAGGGTGACTAGGAACAGCGAGCAGACACTGTGTCCTGTTGGGATTGGTTGAGAAAAACTTTGAATTTGGTGCTCTTTAGAGAGGAGAGGGGGGGGTAAGGGATTCCATGATGTTCTTAGAGAAGGGGGAGTCTTTGACACACCCAACAACTATTCTCACCATATATATGCTAATCTAAATGTTGTTAAAGTGAATATAATTTGATAAATAACTACTAATTAATCAATGGTTTAATTAAAATGTAATTTCTTATATCAGCCAATGAGTGAATATTTTCAGATGACTGATCTATTTAATATAGTTATTTAGAGATGAAGTACCTTTGTACTCTAGTTTCACAATCTCTTTATTTATTTATTTATTTATTTTTGGTACCAGGGATTGAACTCAGGGGGACTTAACCACTGACCCACATTCCCAGCCCATTTTTGTATTTTATTTAGAGACAGTTTCTCACTGAATTGCTTAAGGCCTTGCTAAGTTGCTGAGGCTGGCTTTGAACTTGTGATCCTGCTGCTTCAGGCTCCAGAGCCACTGGGAATACAGGTGTGCTCTACCATGCCTGTAAAATCCCTTCATTTTAACCTTTTAAGGTGAAGGAGAAAGTTCACGTTCATCCACACTGAACTGTGGATCGAGATGATTTTTTCCTAAAATTCTTGGTCTAGATGACCTATTGTTTCGCTCACATACATTGACTAAATTCACTCACATACTACAGTGGAGGAAATTCTTCAGTTAGACATTGAATTTACAACCTGGGAAAAATGCCTTTGTCATTTTCTTTCTTTCTCTATTAACCCTGATTGTACTTTAAGGAGGCGATTCCCATTTATAGCCCTCCATTTCCATATATGATATCTGAAGAGGACATTCCACCCCAAATACTCAACTTTTTGTGGTATTACACATATTAAAACCCACTCCTATGCTCATACACATACACAAACATTCATGTGTGTAAGAAAGAGAGAGAGAATATGTATTTAGACTGCTTATGGTTTCCTTGGCAATGTTATTTTAAGTACAACTGTAATACTGTAATGAAACTAAGTAGAATCATTGTTTGCTCCCAGTCACTTCTAGTCTGTTCAATGTGTAGCCTCATTCCTATGGCACACTCCAGAAATTATTCCCTGTGTCTGATCCTAAATTTGCTTCATTTTTGTGCTGTTTATTTCTCAGCTTAAGTAATGAATCCTTTGAAGCTATGTGAGATAAATATGATTTCTGGACGATAACACATTTCAACTGGTTAAAAAATCTTTCTTTAACTGAGAAGACTTAAAATAATGGGCTTTTTATTCCAAGGTTTTTTTTTTTTTAATCCTACTTTTAAGGTCTCAAAAACATCTAGTTTTCACATACTTATGGAGTCACAAATAAGGACTCCCTTTAAACTTTATTCCTGCTCAAATGAAAGTCATTTCTTTTGATTCTTACTGCAGTCATCTCTTTCCATAATGCTCTCCCAAATGAAAAAACAGTAGCGAACACACAGTAATATTTTTGCTGTTTTCAAATCTGGAATTACAAGAAAGTTGTCATTTATTCTGCCTTCTAATGTTAAACATTGCCACAAGATAACATGTTGAACTTATTACATAGCTTGCCACTTCGTTACATAATCACCTTCTTCAGCTTCATTACTCCACTTTTTACTCTCTGTCATTGAATGGTTAAAATGGTGCCATATTTTGTTACTACCATTGCAGGATTCCATTTTAACTACAAGGTTTTGTATTACTTCAGGTAGAACTGAGTGTAGTAAGAAATAAATACATAAGGGTATAACCACTATAGCACAATGTAAGTTCACTCTAACTAATAGTAACTTGAGGCATATGTTCTACTTATATGTGGTAATTTAATACCCTACCATCATTTTGTAGGCAGTTCATCCTCATGGGGCAATTCATGGACTAAATCACTTACAATTTGGTTATCCTATCACACACATGGTAAAAATATTATCTTCATCTGGGTATTTTTAAAGAGAAAAAAATGGGAAAATGTTTGCTTTTCCTAAAATTTTTCTGTGTATATTCATATCCATGTTCATTTTCTAAAACTCAGTTACATGGAACTCTTAATGTAGTGAAAACAGAAATATGATGTAGCTGGAAACTCAGGCATGGCAATAAACTTCTAAGATACCTCCCAATGATCCCTGCCTCCTAATAGCTAAAACCTATGTGTGGATTGACTTAGAGACTTCAGTCTAATGAACAGACTATGGCAAAAAGAAATAAACAAAACAAGACACCTTAGAGATTAAGTTGTAGATGACAATTAACTCTGAATTCCTTCTTATTTGTCTCCCCCCACCCTACCCCCCATCCCTGCTCACCTTCTCTGAGGAGCAACCTGCAATATTCTTGGGCTGTCCTTCTGAATGGTCTATATGATAAGGAATCAAGTGTATCTTCCAGTCAGCATCCTAGGAAGAATCAAGCATAAGCAATCTTACCATTGTTGAGCCTTGGATTACTCCTTCTACCAGCCACCAGGTTGATGAAAACTTTCTGAGAGACTCAGAGATAGAAGATTCCCATGAGACACATCTCCCTGTCAGATCTCCAAAATCCACATAGTAACAATAGTTGTTGCTTTAAATTTCTTAACTGGTGGGTAATTTGTTATTTATCTGGAAAATGAGGATAGAGATATTTGAGAATTATCAAACAGTCTGAAGTAGCATAATCTTATTAGTATTCAAAATGAGTTAATGTATACAACTAAATGATACTTCATTTTATTTACATTCCATTGAAGTTTACAGAGAATATGTTTTGAAACTAAGATATATGATAATTATTTGATTGCGAGCATGAGCCTTATTTTATTCCTTTAAATTAATAATACATTAGAGTTTTAGTCTATGCTATTCCAAAATAAAACTAAGATCATTTACCCAAATTTATATTGATTAGATTTGCTACTTTTCAAATTCAAGTGAATTAAATTATGCTCAATGATTCTTTGAATTCTTCTCTCTTTTGCTAATATTGTTTGAAAAGTTCATCCATTCTGGAAATTAATCCATCTTCACTGAATTTATTATGTTATTCTATAAACAATGAAACTATTTTGTTGATGTAAATTTAAATTGGTTTCTTTTTGCATATATTTGACAATGCTTGTTTGAGCACTCTTGTATATACAATATAATGTATATGTGTACAATTTAGAGTTTATCATACTGAGTGCACTATTGGAACATAGGTATATTTTAAAATCTTATACAATGCTCAATTATTTTCCAAAGTGGTAAAGTCAATTTGGATTTTACCAGTATTATACAGAGGTGGTTTTTTTTTCCACATTTTCTCAGAACTGGGTGTTATAGTTATCACTTTTAGCATAGTTTATTGGCTCAAAATATGACAGCTAACACAAAAAGTAGTTCGTTATTATATAAGACAGTTCTTCAGTCTGAGTTTTAACTGGATATTTGTCATGTGAGTTCCATGTAACTGAGTTTTAGCCCATGCAGTTGCACTCTGGCTGTGACTAAGGAGTCATTTTGAAAGCTGCCACTATCAAATATCTTTTAGTTGATGTTGAATTTCTTCTTGGTTCAGACATGGGACTATGAGGAAGAACATTTCTGAATGGCCTCTGAATGTGTCCTGGATTTTCTCAAATAGGGTTCTCAGAGTGCCCCACAAGAACAAGACCAAAAATATATAACCTTTTACAAACTAAGCTTGGAAATTACACTGTATATCTTCCAAAATAGTCTTGAGATCTATTCAGATCAAGGACAGGGAACATATATACCACTTTTCAAGGATAGAACTATTACATTGTGTGTAAAAAGCTTATGCAAAGAGAAACTTGTTATAGTCACTTTGAAAAACAAAATTATTTCTACTTTTTTAATATAGAACTTTTAGCATTTCTAATGTTTGATGATATTTATTTTGGTTTTAATTTTAACTATTGATTCTTCTATAATGAAAACATTTTCTGTAAAAAGAAAAATATTTCAAGTAGAAGAAAGGGTTTAGCATCACTTTCAAAATCTAAAACTTTGTTGAGGTCATGAAGATATTCTATGTTAAATTTATTTATAAAAGTTGTAAAACAGTGTTTATTTGTAAGATAATTACCATATCAGCATTTTATGAAACATTTGTAAGTTATTGTGAGGCATTACCATGTCTAAATATATAAATATATAGTTTCAAGAACAAAGATGTTCCTCTAGGAAACCTAAAAACTTATATACTAAAATATTAATATATATTTTATATATATATATATATATATATATATATATATTATTTATACTTCATTTAAGGTTTTTGATGTCTGTACACCTATGTTTCATGAATAACTAGTCAAATTCTGCAAAAATAATTCATGCATTAATTGAGATTACACTCGTTTAATATATCAATTTTGCTACAACTGGCAATTTTAAATAGTTTTCTTCCAATTCATGGTAGCTAAGAATTGTCATCCAATCTATTAATGTCAATAAAGATATTTAATTTTGACAAAAATATTCTTTTAAAAAAATTCACATTGACAGCTATAAGTATAGTGATTCAGCAGTAGGATAGTGTTTTCAGGATGCTTATGTGAAGCACCTGGTATTTTTACACATTGCTGTTGCTACATAATTTGGCATAATACATTTGGTTTGAATATTTGGTGGTTGCTAGTAAGGTTGAAATATCTTATTAATCAATGATTCCCTCCTAGGTGTGTACCCACCCCCATGTTTACAAAATGACAAATACAAGAATAATAATAGTATCTTTGAATTGGGGGGAAAAAAGTAAAGAGTATTTTTCTATCCTCTACTGTCATATATTTATTCAACATTTCCGGCACCAGATGTGTTGGGGTCCTCTCCCTACACGAAACAATTCTCCAGCAAATTCCCAAGTTGATACCAACTGGATATCCACTAATTAAATTCAGCTGTGACACTATCTGTAGCTAGCATAAGATTCCACAGGTTTAGTATTAGGTCTAATAGGACTGCCCCTCACTTCAGATGCCAGTTTCCAGCATGGGTTGTGGCATGTGATTGTGGACAACCAGCTACCATTCAGGGTTCTCATGATCTTGTTCTTTGGTTTGATTAGTGTAATAGAGTAGCTCACAGGACTCAGGGAGACACTTTCCTTACATTTGTTAGTGAGTGACAAAAGTACCTAGATTATCAGCCAGATGGAGAAATACTGGCAGAGGAGAAGGCCAGTGTTCCATGCCCTCTCATGACCTTTCAGGAATCTCAGTGTGTTTAGGCATCTGAACTGCCACATTTGGGGGTTTTATGGATACTTCATTATGCAGGCCCAGTAGATTACATTATCAGCTTTAGATGATTAACTTGATCAGCATCATTCCTCTTGCTGAAGGCAAGAAGTGAAAATATAAACCCTCTTGTAAATATGGTTGATTCTCTAGGCAAGCACCCTTCATCCTGAGTTTATCCAGGAACTCAACAAGTTTTTCATCCTTAGAACAAAAGACAGACCTATCTAGGAAGTTCCAAGAAATTAAGGAGCTGTATATCAGAAAATGAGGTCAAAAAACAAGTATTATAACAAAAATTCCCTTATCATACCTGTTCCCAGGGATATTAATGTACTTGTCTAAGAAAGTATATAGGACTCAGAGCACACATTAAAAGATTTGAACACCCCATCACTCAGGCTATTAAAATGATTTGAGGACTTCTGTGCCAAGGATAGGGGGTTATAACTAATATGTGTATTGCTTATTTCCCAAGAGCAAAGCTAGAAGCAAAATATTTTTCAAACATTAAGATATATAAATAAATTTTTAGTAATATACAGCACTGGGAGTCAACAAAGTGAAACTACAAGTAATAACATAAACCAATTTCATAAACTTAATATTGAACAAAAGAATCCTGACACAAAACAGATTATATTGTATGTTTGTGTAGAAAAGAAAAAGAAAATGCAGAAACAATCTACAACATTTGAAGAGAGAACAGTGCTGCCTATGAAAAAATTGCTATGAAATGAAAGTTTGTGTTTTCAAAGAATTCACATTTAAAGCCAAATCCCCAATATGATGGCATTTTCAGGTTGGGCCTTTGGAAGATAATTAGGTCTTGAATGAATGGGACTGACACTGAAACAGGGGTGATGAGATCAAATCTTTCTCTCTTTAGTTATATGATAACAAAAAGGAAAGGAAGTCATTTGTGTCCTACATAAATGCTTACCAAAGAGTGACCTCAGAAGATGAACATTTTAATAATCAAGTGGCCAGTATGATCCATTCTGTGAATACCGGTTTACCTCTTTCTTTAATTATCCCTGTCATCACTCAGTGGTTCCATGAACAAAGTGGTCAAGTTGGCAAGGATGAAAGTGATTCATTGGTACAGCAACATGGATTTTCACACATAAAGGCCAATTTGGCTATTGTCCCTGCTAAGTGCCCAACCACCAGAAGCAGAAACCAACACTAATCAGTTTGGCAGCATTGCATAGGCAATCAGCCAGCTACCTGGTGGCAGCTTGGTTATATTGAACTGCTTCCATCATGAAAGTGGAGTTTTGTCCTTTCTGGAATAGACAATTACTCTATGCATTGATTGGCCTTCTCTTCAGGTAATGATTCTGCCAAAACTGTGACCTCCAGACTAAGAAAATTACTTATCCATCATTGTGATATTTTGCACAGCATTATTCCTGAGCAACAGACTCACTTGACAGCCAAATAGTGTGGCAAATTATTCAAGTCCATTGAATTCTTCGGTTTTACTATGTCTTCCACCATTCTGAAGCAAATTGATAAAAAGTTGAGTATTTCTCTGAAGCTAAGTTATAGCACCATCTAGGTGACAATACCTTAGAGAATTGGGCCAAAATGCACCTGAAGCCTGTATGTGCTTTGAATCTGTCGCCAATACATAGTAATTTATTTGATTGCCAGGACTCATGAGTCCAGGAATCCCAGGTGCAAATGATAGGTAGAACTTTTCTCATTACCCTTAATGATGCACTAGAAAAAGTTTTGCTTCCAGTTCCCATGACAATATGCTTTTAGTTTCAGAGAGAGGACTGAGTACAACAGCATACACAACAATATGTGCATTGAGCTGAGTGTTAAGACAGCTCCATTTTGGTTTTTTGATGTTTCTCAGTCAACAGGAGGGTTTTTTGGGGGTTTATGGTGTTGATTGAGGTGATTGATCCCAACTACAAAGGGGAAATTGTTCTACTAAGGCACAATAGAGTTGTAAAGAAGGTTTTGTCTGCAGTACATAGATCTCTTAGGGCACCCCTTAATGTTATTACCATGCTATGTAATTAAAGTCGATGGCAAACTACAACTCAATCCAGGCAAGAGTTCAATGACCCAGACACTTGAAGAATGAGGATATATTTTTCACCCTATGAAGTAAAGAAGAATAAGCAACTGAGGTACTGGATAAATGCAAAAGGAATCTAAAGTAGGTAGTAGAAATAGGTAGCGATAAATAGCACTCATGACCATTTCATCTGTTACAAAAAATGAGGACTATATTATGACAAGTATTTTCTTTTTTTAATGAATATGTTTGGGTGTCTCTATATATGAATTAAGCATATACCTGCCCTATCCTGTCTTATTCCCTTGTAATATAACACAAGAGTGCTGGTGTTATCATAGTACTTAATAATTGTTAATATTACATCATAGTATTAAGTAGAAGAATAAACATTAAAGACTTCCTCCTCTTGCATGTAAAGTAATCATGATTTCAGTTGTATGTGGGATAGTTGTATAAAGTTAGCTGAAATTATAATCTAATTTAATCTTTATTTGAGGATTAAGTATTGTTTAATAAGATGTGAATGGACTCCAAGTTGACAGGGGCTAGAATTTAGATGGTAAGTTAGCTAGCTTTATATTGCTGTGACAAAATATCTAAAAAAGAAAACCTAAAAGAGGAAAGATTATATTTTTGGATCATAATTTCAGAGGCTATAGTTCATGGGTATTTGGCTCCATTTTTCCTGTGCTTGTATTCAGGCAGAGAAGCATGGGAATCATATGGTGAGCCAAGGGCTTTCCCTCATGGTGGCCAAACAACAGAGAAAAAGGAAGGATCAGAGATAAAATATGCCATGCAAAGGCATGCCTGTGATGACCTAATTCTTCCCAATAGGTCTCATTTTCTAAAGTTTCCATCATCATCTAGTAATCTATTAAAGTGTGAATTCATTAATTGATGAAATCATAGCCCTTATGATACAATCACCTCCCCAAAAATCCCCTCTGAACATTGCTGCTTTGGGCATCAAACATTCAACATATGGCCTTTTGGGGGACATTTAAAATTCAAATGATAACAGGTGGTTAATTTTGTCTAACTTGAATAGCCCAAGAGATACTCAGAAAACTAGTTAACCATTATTTCTGGGTTTATCTATGAAGATGTCTATGGAGGAGATTAGTATTTCTATAGGTAGACTGAATAAAAAAAATGATTGTCTTTACCAAGGTGGCCAGATATCATCCAATTATTTGAGAGCTAGAACAAAATTAAAAAGAATGAGTAGTGAATTCATTCTTTCTAAGTTGAAACATCCATCTTTGCTTGTTCTTGGACATCAGTAATTCCAGTTCTTAAACTTTTATACTCACATTGTGACTTACATCATTGCATTTGGACTTGTACTGTATTGCAATCCTTGATATTCTACTTTTCCAGATTGAATATGGTAAAAATTTTCCATCTCCATGATTATGTGGGTCAAGTCCTATAATGAACGTCCGCATGTCTCATGTCTCTCTCTCTCTTTCTGTACATGTGTTTATATGTGTGTGTGTGTGGGGGGGGGGTGGGGAGGTGGAGGGTATACAGAAGGAGTGGGGAGAGATGGAAAGAGAGAGGGGAATCCTATTGGTTCTGTTTTCCTGGAGAACTGTGACTAAGAGACATTAACAAAATATATCTAAAAAACTATTTCCAAAAACAGAAAAATATACAAACATATTTGAAATAGCAATAGATAATGAGATGTATTATTGATGAGCAGATGCATCATATAAAATGTCAAATTTTCCAAAATTGATCTAAAGATATGTTATCTCAAAAAATTATTTGGAGGCATTTTTGTTTATTTTTCATGTTTATAAAACTTGAAAAAAGTAATTAAACCAAGACACAATTAATTATAAACTAGTAAAGCAATAGTGTAAATAAAGAAAGTCAAAAACAATCTCATGCACAGAGAGTTTGGAAAATATAATTAAACCACACACTCTCCAAACTCCTAAAATCTCTTCACAAAGGTACAAAAAGACAAAATAATTTTATTATTGAATAACTACTGAATCCAAATGTGATGCATACAATAGAAAGTCTACTAAGAGGATGTATAGATAGAAATATAATCTCTTCCATTTATATGGCTAAACAGAATGTAATCCACTCATGATGCTTAAATTTAGTGTGTCAACTTGTCTGGATCACGAGGTGCCCAGATATTTAGTCAAACATGATTCAAGGTATGTCTGTGAGAAAGTTTCTAGATAATATTAACATGCACATTAGTAGAATATATAAAGCAGACTGTTCTCCGTAAAGTGAGTAGGCCCCATCTAAAACAGTTGAAGATCTGAATATAATGAAAAAAAAAGGTTGATTCTCCCAGGAATAGGAGATAACTCCTACTTCCTTTGAGCAGGGGTAATGATATTTGGGTTTTGTTTGTTTATGACCAAAACTGAAATATCAGCTCTTCCTGTGTCTCCAATCTACCAGCATTTAGAATGACCCTATTCTTACTATCCTGGCTTTCCAGCCATTAGTCTCAGACTGCAGCTGCAACATTATTTTCCCTGGATCTCTACATAGCCAACTACACATCTTGTGACTTGTCAGTCCATATATCACACCAGACAATTCTTGCTAATAAATCTCTTTATATATTGATTCTGTTTCTGTGGGAAACCCTGGCTAACACATACTATTACACACATAGTCTTAAGATAAGCAATAACTAGTACTCTGTAAAAAAGACTTGACAGCACCATTTGTCACACAGTTATTTATTTATTTTCTAAATTCTCTTCATAGTTGGGTTGACCATCTGTGTTAGCACTCTGACTTTATCCAAAGGAAAATAAACTCCTTATATCTTTTAGGACAAGATTGTCCTGTTATAGTATGGAGTGTGGTGTCAGTGGACCTTGGGCTCTTGCCTTCCCACAGCACTGGGAAATAGGAGCAGTCTTTTGCTTGTTGTTTACATATCAAAGCAACAATTCCTAGGCCTTTGAGAAAGACAAATCTTAAAGCAGGAAGTAGGCTTATTTAGCTTTGGAAAGATTTACATATATTTCAAAGAGACAAAGAATTTCAAATAATATATTTTCTAAAGGCAATCCTTTAAGAAAAGGAAGGATGGAAGTCTTTTATTTCCCACAGGAGAATTAAGCTGCTTATTTTTTATTTGCATTTACCCTTACAATCTCCATCTTGTGTTATCACAAAATACTAACATTACAGTTCTCTCATTGTTTCTACCTTCAGTTGAACTCCAGCAAGTTCATAGAAATCAAACAATTGTGAGAATTATAAAAGAATAGAATTGCTCAATTTTTAAAAAGTCAATAAATTATTTGGCTTTGGTAAGAATACTTGAATATGCCATAAGAATAATGAACAATTTAATCAGATTCCTGATTTGCAATATACAATTTTTTTTCTTAGACTTTCATTAATTTACAAGTTGTAATGATTTTGTTATTTTAATTTGTAAATGATTAACAAATTATTATTGGTAGTTATTTAGGAAGGCTTACCCAATCAAAACCTAAAAGATATAATCTAAAGCTTTATAATCTATTTTTAACTGAGTTTTTCTCAGGAATTTCAATGAATGTCTCCTGAGCTTAAGTCAATCAATTGCCATCATCTTATGTATATGGTAATTTAGGCTTTTTAGTAATTGTGATGGCTTCCTGAATAGAGAAAAAGAGTCTAAAGAAAGCTAAAGAAAGTAAATCTATGCATCTTCCTCTTGATGTTTCTTTTTGTTTGGGTTTAAGGATTTTGATTTTTTTTTTGATAAAGATTTCTTTAAAATTTATTAACTGCTTAAAAACATGTTTATTGAAAAATAATCAAGATGAAAAACAAATATTAACTGCTAGGATTTGGACATGTTTTCTTGCAATAATTTCTTGTGAATTATTTTTATATCTTGAATTTTCTTAAATATGTTCTGCAAGTCTAAATAGTCTTATTATTTGAATAATGGCTAAATATGTTCTTCATATGCTAAATTATAGATCTCTATATGGACAGATAGGCACATTTGCTTCCTGGTCATCTACTTCATTGTTCTGTCCATATTTTCAAGAGCCAGTACCAGTGAGCTATAGCAAAAGATGGGGTAGAGAGAGAAGATGGGAGGGGAGAGGAGGGGGGATAGTAGAGGATAAGAAAGGTAGCAGAATACAACAGGATTTTGAATTTTTATACTCTATGTCTTATTTATTTCTATAATTAAATATTATTATTCTGTATTTGCTAATTATTGATACTTTTATGACAATTATTCAATATTACCACATGACTAAACTATATATTCATCAGGTTAGTGCACTGAAAAAGAAGAAGTATTTAATATTTGTTTAGACCTGATCACTCAACATATTGAGAACCTACTAAATGCAAAATACTATAAAACACAAAAGGCACATAAGACAGTGGCACAATCCTAGAAATTAAAAAAAAAAAGATACAAAAAGGACTCTGGAGTTTGAAATTAAATTGTTCATTAATTACTTTTGTTAATTCTGTTTAGTTGCAAATCACAACTTTCAGATTTGTGAATTGTTTTCTTCAAAACCAAGGCAGTAAGAATGTCTACATTTTGTGAGTATTAATGAGATAGTAAAGGAAATGGAAAAGACAGTGCAGAGTATGGAGATGAGATTTGCTTTTTACAGTGCATGCAGCCACCTGATGTTTAAAATAAAGGTATTACTAAAAAGCTTTATCCTTACAGTTATGCATTGTGTTGTTTCAGTGTTTGTCCTGGCAATACTCATTACAAAAACTAATTGCCAATGTAACAGAATTTGAAGGTAAAGACTTAAACGGTTGATTATGTCTTGAGGGCTCCGAATTTATAAGTGGGATTAATGCATTAAAAATATGATAAACTGCTTGTGTGAATGTGGAAATGTGCTCTCTTTTTGCCCTTCTGCTTTCCAGGATGTGGTGATGCACCAAAACATCCCTTGTCAAATGCCAGCACCTTGATATTAAAATTTCAGCCTCCTGAACTGTGAGAAAATATATATCCATTTATCATAAATTACCTGATCTCAGGTGTTCTGTTACCAAAATGCAAAACAGACTGAGACAAGGTTTTATAACATACTTGTGATTTGTTCAAATTTGCAGCAAATCTTCTAGTTACTTATATTATTTTCTCTTTTAATATTGATACGTTGATTATTTCTTACTGATCTTACATTTAATAAAAGAGATGACAGAATTCTTAGCATTCCTTAAATTTTGACATTTAAGTATCATTTGAATCTGTGTAATTTATTTGCCTTAGTCCAAAAATATGTAATTTTGGATCTTAGATATCCTGTTATCTGGGTCTATTATTCTTTATCAGTTTTGTTGTTTTCTTCATTAACCTTTTCTGGTTACTGCACCTTGATACTTTCTGCAATATGTCTCTAGCAACACAGTATTTCACACAAACTCCATAGAAAGACTAGTATTTTTCAGCTGTTTAATTTTTGACATAATTTTATATGGCCATGAAATTATTAAATACTGATAACTGAAGTATATTTTTACATATATGATTACATCTCTCACATATTTTGTTTGCATACAATTGTAACAAATCTTTAAATACATATGATTATATTGTACAGTAGCTTATTATAGAAATAGGAATTTAAAAGTCTATGTATATTATATCATTATGTGTCATTATTTTAGAAAATCATATATACTAAGAGAATTCACCACTGGCTGAAATAACATATGCAGGTCTCTGTTCTTTTTGATCTAAGCCACAGAAGCATTTTACCGTTACTATCCTCTGGGTGAAATTTTCTGCAACATTGAATTAATTTGATTCAGGGATAATATGAGAATTTGCCAGAAACAAAGAACTCTATTTATCATTACTGTATTCATGTGTATTATGCTAAAAGATGTAGTGGAGAATAAAGAAAAAAATTACTGAGGATTTTCTTTGTTATATCAGTTTGGGATCTTAAAATAAATTTTTGTAAGTCTAGACATAGTGCCCTTCTTGAAAAGAAAATCTTGTAAATTAAGACATAAAGTTGAAATGATATAGAGGAATTTTGAAAATTGTTAGTATAGAAGTATAATGCATATAGTTATATCTCTTACTATTTCCTCAGCCTGATAATGGCAGTTCCCTAAATAGCAATCATAGATATGAGATACATAAGAACTGAATGAATATTATCCTAGAATAGTATTATTGGCTTACTCAATTTTTACTTATCAAAACTTAGTAAAATAGACTTTTTAGGAAATAGAAATTACAATTAGTTACAACTGATATTTTTTAACCTAATTTTTATTTCTGGAAACATTGTTGAGAGAAAACAAAATACATAAAATACAGTGTTCAAAGAATGTTTTAAAATTCTTGTTTATATATGGAGGCCTATTATCTGTTTTGAAACGTAAAAACATGACTTTCATGAAAAGAGTAAATGAACATGTGTCAAGGATTTTATTTAGCTCATTAAATGTAATTCCAACATTGTAATAAAACTACATAAAATGATGATTTGACTCAGAGATATATTTTCTATAAGAAAAACATTCATTTGTATTACTGTGAATACATTTGCATAGTTTTCGTTTTCTCTTACTTCATTTCTTCCCCCATAGCATTGTAAAATAGTCAAATCAGTAACACACAATCAATTATATGCACATATATAAGATCAGATAATTTCAGAAGGTCTGTTAGCCAACATTTGGTATGACACACAGTAGGTTATATTAAAAGAAATGTATCCTGACTTTAGGGTGCCAGAAATTTTTATAATGGGAAGTCAACCTGATAGACACTTGCCCTAGAGATATTACCTATAATATATCAAAAAATAAAGCAAACCTGACTCCTATCAGCTGAACCTAATTCAAAATCTGTAGTTAAGAGGCTGAGGTGATGCTGGGTATGGTCTCATTTTGTAGAATATAGAGCAGAGCACAAACATAGGAGGGTTGATAAAGGATAATAAGCATCCTCGTTTTTCAGATTATTATTTTTCTCTCTTAGTGATTGAAATTCCATGTGTTTAATTTTTTCTGTGAGCTCAGATCTGCAAAGAAAATTTGATAGCAGTTGATTAAAATGATGAGACAGAGAAGTACTTTCTATCTTAGCCTTAACAATTTTTTTAAACATTGTGTTTTTAAGTTTTTAATATCTAATCATCAGGAGTTGAAACACACAGAGATTCTCTGAGATCTTTATTAAGTATACATGTCCAGTCCACTCCCCAGCAAAACTATTTAACTATGTTCTCATGTAAACAAATCTTCCCAAAGCTGCATGGGACTTGCTGCTTTCATGATTAAATGTGTAAAACAGCAAGCAATGCTGTAAATTATGACTTTCATTAGGAGAAAACCTCTGTTTTCTCTGTGGTACTTCTACAGAGTTCTCTGCTATTTCCACAAGTGCTGTGCCTCATTGCAATCCCTTCTTGTTCCAGGAAGACTTGACATATACTCAAAGGTTAGATGGCAAACTTTTTTCTTTTATAGAACCTGTGCAAAATAATGAGTTGGAAGAGAAACCATGAATAAAGCATGGACTATATGCATTATCTTACAGGCTTCTTCTATTGTGCTTGTGTCCTGGAACTCAAAGTACCTTTTGTAACATTTTTTCACAAAATAGACAAATGAAAATGCTTGCCTCTCAACAATCCACTTGTTTTGGTTATGTGCATCATTTTAAATGGGTCTAAATTCGGAGAATCTCAGGGGATATAAGAAGTATATACTCTATTCTTATCAATATCCTGTTTTACATAACAAACTTCAATTTTCTATGTCTAAAATTTATTTTTAAGCTTTCCTCTGATGATGTTTCCCCCTCCTCCATGAGCTTTGCATTGATTACTATACTTAATCTGAATTCAGACTGGAGAAGAAGAAGATGTTTTTCAGTTGATATCAGATCAAAAACCTTGATGCTCTAATGCACAGTCAGTACCATTACACCTCTTCTATAGATAAAACATTCATTTTAAAAGTCCTTTCTACTAATTTAATTACAGAGCTCATATTTTTTTCCTACTCAATTTCTTTTTCTATTGAGATATAATTCACATACCACAAAATTCACTTCTTTTTTATGTATTTAAATTTATTTTATTTTTTATTTGTTTTAATTAGTTATACATGACAGTACAATGACCTTGACATATCATATATTTGAATCAAATGGGATATAATTTTCCATTTTTTCTGAGTATACAGGTTTCAGAATCACATTGGTCATGCATTCACATATATACACACAGTAATAATAATGTCTGTTTCATTCTACTATCCTTCTTATCTCCCCCACCCCTCCCCTCATATTTGTAATTCTATCATATTCTTTCTTTTATTTTAAAAGTAGAAGAACTCATTCTACTCATAGCAGAATGCACCACTAACTTGTTTTTCCAAAGAAAATCATGTTATGGAAAGTTTCCTTGTGAAACACTGCACAAGTGTTTCACAAGGAAACTTTAAAACTGCACAAGTGTTTCACAATTAAATTAAAATTTAAAACTGCACAAGTGTTTTAAATTAAAATATTTAAATTAAAATTTAATTTAATTTAATTTAAAGTAACATTTTTAATTTAAATATTTTAGAATCTAATTTTGGAACACAATTTATAAATGTCCTCTTAATTACAATGCATGGATATATACATAAGCAATAAAATTAAATATACATACTACACAGAGATATAGACATAAAAGAAAATAATAATTTTACTTTCATATTACATCAAGCAAATATTTTCTGTTATATTTTTTTCTGTCATTCTGTAACAAAAACAGAACAAAAGAGAGTAAAAAAAAGTTTTCAATGTCAAACCTAAGGTCAAGGGAATTTTTCATAAGATAATTTAAAAAAATTTCTAAATTTGTTACTGAGTAATTTTTGAGTTTCTTTGCAAAGATTTGGCTTTTGAAGGGCAGTTTTAATCATAATTTCAGCAATAAATGTATTATATCACAAAAGCTCTTCAGTTCAGATAATAGGATGCCCTTCCTTTTCATCTTTTTAAAAATGTCAATGTGAATTTAATATGCTATCAGTATCAAAATGGTATCATGATATAAATTCTAATTTCAATGTATTTCTTCAATAATTATGCTAAACATAATCTAAGAAACATTATGTCTTTTAAGAGGTATTCTTTAATTAGTTCTCTTTTTTAACAGGCCCACCACTCCCATAAATATTACTGAATGATATAGTGGTGATCACAAAAAATCAGTGTGACATTTTATTGAATTAACTGAGAGGACAAACTGCAATATTTATATAATATTTATGAAATTAGATTTTCACGATGTATATAAAAGGCAAAATATAGGTGTATATATAAATATTTATACTTGACTATTTAGAAGCTTTCTCTGTAGCATTTTGAACATGACATAATATTAAGTAGAAGAGCACTAAAAACTCAACAAGTTTTCAACCAACAGTGATGAAGAGATATCACTAAATGGTAGAATATATTGATTTCTTAATAATAAGACCATCATTGGAAGTACTGTTATTTGTTGTCTACCCACTTAATTAGGGTACTTTATTTAAGGCAGTAATCAAGAAATAAAGAGGTTACAACTATAGACCCACTATTACCTCTACAAGGAATAAATATTTTAAATTAAAAGTTAATCACTTTTCATTATGCATGCTAAACTATTTCTAGATATTTTAGCAAATTCGTTTTTTTAAAATATTACAAAAGTGTTGACTGAAACATGATATTACTTCTAAGACACAGAAAGGACATTAAATCTTCATTATTGGATGGTCAGGAATTCTTGAAGAGACAATAGAAAAACAAATCAGCAAGTATCGTTTAATATTTACTAATAGGGTTCATTTAGTAAAGGAGAATATTTAGTTTTTGAAAAGAAAGTATGTCACCTACAAAATTGGAGACACAGGTTGGAAAAAACAAAATAGACAATATGAAAGGCCAAGAAATAATTTCAGGAAGTCAATATCACCCTGATGGTTGGTGAGAGAAAATAAACAGGAACTGTAAGAATCTAGAAAGTATTAAGAAGGAAAACATGGAACTAGGACCTGGACTTTGAGAAGCAGGTGTGGCCCATCTGCTGCTCATACCTTAGAAGAGGTGCAGGAAGATGGTGTAACACATTTTAAATCATCATGATTATATTACACTAGAAGGGGAAAACAACCCCCAAAATACTGTGTTAGTATTAGAGCCCAAATAAGTTTGCAGTGTAAGAAGGAATGTTCTCAGACATCAGAGTTTATTTATTCATCTAGGCATTTAAAGTGATTATATTTTTAAATTATTGATTTATACTATGAAATATAAAACTGCTTTAAATTTCAAGGATTAAATATGTCTCTGGGTAATTTTAAACAAATGCTTTTCTATTTCAACAATAGTACAAATGTATTGATAGCTTGAAAAATATTTTATTTTTCCTAAGTTGTAGTACATCTGCCCCACAAATTCACTAGCTTTCTGCCTGCCAAGTTGCCAAAAGTCTTTAAAGTATTTAATATTAATAACACATTATTCTTTCCTAAGATGCTCTTTCTCTGTGGTATGGATGACACATTTTGGCACACATTTTCCTCTGCCTCCTGGCATGTGTCTTACTCATTCTGTCTTTCCCATTCCAGTTTCTTCTCTTCACGGCACATCCCAGTGGTTAGAGAAGCCTGGGCTGAGGACTTAAATGTCCATGTTGAAACTCCAGCACCAACTCTTAGCCTGTCTTGATTTTGTCCTCTATTTATTAAATGAGAATAATAACAAACAACCCCTATCACATGCACTTATTCTGAGATTAAACATGATCATACAGGGAAATCAACTAGGTCACTGGTTGGAACATCCTAAGTGCCAATACTAATACATATTTAGTGTCACTATTAGCCTTTGAATGTTGGTGTGTCACAAGGCTGTAGCACAGATATATTTTTGCATTTCTATCTACTGTTACAAAGCCATTTCTAGTGTCCCCTTGATTTCCATTACTCTTTGAATACTCAACACTTTCTCAAATCTGTTTATTTTTAGTTCTTATTTGTAGTATTAAATTTCATACTTAAAATCACTACCTAGCAGGTAATTTGCTTAATCATCATTGTCCCTTTAAATATGCTCATTTTCCACACATTTATATGGTTCACCAAGTTGTTTAACGAAAATAACTTTGTCATTTTGACTCATTTTTCTCCTTGACTTCTCAAATCCAGTTTATCACACACTTTTTCCATTTTAAGTAGCAAAATCTGTTCTATTGCTAGGCATGGTGGCACATACCTAAAATCCCAGTAGATGGAGAGACTGAGGGAGGAGGATTGTGAGTTCAAAACCAGTCTCAGCAATTTAACAAGGCTCCTAGAAACTTAGCAAGACCCTGTCTCTAAAGAAAATATAAAAATGGGCTGGGGATATGACTCAGAGATTAAACACTCCTGAGTTCAATCCCCACTACCAAATAAAAATTATGTATATGTAATTATGTATATATTTCTATTTTCTTTCTCAATTTCTTGATTTTTGTCATACTATACAAGTTTTTCAAATAGGTAACTAAACACTCTGTATGTAGTCAAGCTTCCTTCTTACAAATAAATCATATAGAGACTTTTGTAACATACTAATCTGCTGCTACTATTCTCCTAACATAAAGTCCAACAATATTTCATCATATTGCTTACAATAAAATCCATGAATTTCCACATATCTTATAAAGTACTACAATCTCTGCCTCATGCATACTATGCTTTAGCATTTGTGAACATTTTAAACCACTCAGCTGGATTATAGACAATTACAAAAAATTTGAAAATGATTGTTGTATAAATGACTGTCTTTCCTGCCATTAAGATGAAGGTTCATGTTTCTTTCAGTTGCATCTGAGTGGGAGTAGGCACCATCTCTAACCTGTACAGCACAGCAGAACTTATCCTAGATATTTCCCAGAGTTTAGCCATGAAAAGAGGATAACTACCACTTCTCACTCTGTCTCTCCTGCTGGCTCCTTTGTGTCTCTCTTGCTGACCCTATTCATACTTTCACTTCCAACTCCATTTCATTTCCCTCTTCATCTCCATCTATCTCTGTCCCTCTTAGGATGCTTACTGTGAGAATTAGCACCATGCTGGAGGAAGCCCAATATAGTCCATGTAGAAAGATCACATAATGTTTCCTGCATAAAGAGAAACCTAAATATTTTTAAATATAAAAAAAAATAGAAGAAAATATCTTATTTCAAAATAATACTGGATTTGAATTTTTACCATTTATTAGATGGGCAGACATATTTTTAATATTATATAAGTATTCTCTAATTGGAATTCTACATGAATAATTAGCATCTAAAATCACTCCGAATTTGTTAGAATTTGCATATAATCTTTTCTTTTAAATCCCTGTGTCAATAAATATAATTTTATTATTTTAAAAAAAGCAATATAAAAATGCAAACTAAACCAGGAAGCTCAGTCCATGCCTGTAATCCCAGAAGCTCTAGAGGCTGAGGTAGCAGGATTGTGAGTTCAAGGCCACCCTCAGTAAAAGCAAGGTGCTAAGCAACTGATTGAGACCCTGTCTCTAAAAAATTACAAAATAGAACTGTAGAATGTAGTTCAGTGGTCAAGTGCCCCTGAGTTCAATCCCTGGTATCAAAATAAATAAAGAAAGAAAGAAAGAAATAAAAGGAACTAGACCTAGAGTGTGATAATCACAGGAGGCAGCATCAACAACCATGCATATACAACAGATTTTCCTGACCTACAAAAATGAGTGAAATA
Source organism: Marmota flaviventris (assembly GCF_047511675.1). NCBI lineage: Eukaryota > Metazoa > Chordata > Mammalia > Rodentia > Sciuridae > Marmota > Marmota flaviventris. The sequence continues at coordinate 92,433,257 of NC_092501.1, read as the reverse complement.
TAGTTGTTTATACCATGAATTTTTCCATACTTTGTTATGTAGCCATAATAGTAGTTCTTTTCTAGAGCAATTGGCTTTCTCTTCCTGAAATAATTTCTAATTTTCTTACCTTTCATATCAACTATAACTAATACCAACATTTTTCATCAAAACTTATTTATCTTACTTTTAACTGAAATATTACCTCTTGCAATTTCTTTTATTTGTTAACTGGATTTTATTAAGGAATATGCACTTATATGTGTATACATATATGCATGCATACATATGTATTTCAGGTTATTTTGGCTTTGAAATATCATTGAGATATTTTCTACTGCCACCTCTTTTCTGGAAGATGAATAAAGGCAAATGTATGACGTTTCATCTGTGCTGGCCTTTAATTGCTCTGTTCATGGTCATTATTACTCATCTAGGAGCACTCAAGTTGTTTTTTATATATAATCACTGGATTCAGAGCATCAGCAAAACACGAGGAAGCTATTTGTCATCAGGAGGGAAGATAATGATCTCTTCCACCATTGTAATTACCTATATTCTATTTTCATGTAAGTGTGTCATCCGAAAGATGTTTTCAATATTAAATAATTTGAACAGAAAATAGCTAAATCTTGGTATAGATATAATTTTGCATGTAGATATATATGCTGGCAGTCATAAACTAGATTAGACACACATAAACATAGATACACAAGAATCGTTCCTTATAATCTATTAGATCTAGTCACTATAACATCCAATTAAAATATCTAAATATAAATTTCCTTTTTATTCTGTACAATCCTATTTCATCTCAAATCAATTTCTCAATCAGTAGATGCCTTCTGTCCAAATACAAAATGTGGAAATAATTTGTTTCTTTTCCTTCACTACCTACCAGTCAAAAAATACACATAGCTATATGTCAGAATCATATGTCAATTCTGGCTGTTTTATGCTGTTACAAAAGGCACTGTTATAAATTCACATAATAATCTTTTCTGTATCGTTATGAAAAAGTATTTTACTGTAATCCTACCATGTAGTCATATCCTTCAATTTACAGGCCTCCTTTGTTCCCTTTGAGGAGGACTAATTTCCTTTGAAGAAAATGTTTGGCCCATGGAAATTATGTATCTTGACTAGACTCCCTGTGTGTCCTAGTGCCAAGAGCCCTCAAGCGAGTAGCTGGAATTCAGTGTCCTAGTCACAGAAAGCAGGTGTTTGCACTCCACATTTACAGACCCCAAATTCTTAGGAAACCTGCATTTTCTCAAAGATCAATCAGAAAGAGATGCTTTGGACATGGTATCAAGTAAAATGCTAGTTTTTGTTCTTCTTACATTTGAAACAAACTTCCTTAACTTAAAATAATCAATCAAAAATCTGGTCAAACTGTTGAGGATGGGAGCATTAAGGCCATAACTTTCCTTGTTGTTTTACACCATTTATCTTTTTTCCTTTTCCTGGGAGACCAGAATTGGCACAGAACAAATATTGGTTTGTCTTCTATAAAATAATCCAAAAGAATTTTTTCAGTTTTCTTTAGAAGTTGGAAGTACAATTCTGACTTGGGGCTTAAATCTTAAAATTAACAAAATTCACTGTGGTATAATTTTATAGTTGATATTCAATATTAATATAGTCACAGATCTAATTTTTATTTAAAATCAACAGATATAGTAAAATTTGTTTACTATTTATTGGTAATGACAGTTTTGCTATGTTTCCTCAGGTTTTTTGCTTTTGTGAATAAAGGATCTGACCACCACAATTATAGAGGAGGAAGAGTTTATTTGTGGGCTCATGGCTTCAGAGGTCTTAGTCCATTTTGAGTTTTGAGGTAATGCAGAGCATCATGGAGGAAGAGGGTGGTGGAAGGAAGCAGCTTACATCATGTCAGGAAGCACAAAGGAGACTTCACTCCCCCAGATACAAATATATACCCCATAGTCATGCCCCATTTAACCACTTCCTCCAACACACCCCTCCTGCTTCTAGTTACCACTAATTTAATCTCATCAGGGTTTGATTCTCTGATTATATTAAGACTCTCATAACCTAATAATATCTCCTTTGAACTTTTGTGCATTGTCTCACATATGAGCTTTTGGGGGATACCTCACATCCAAACCATAAAATACTATGAAGTTGGAATTGGACTGAATATTTTGTTTTTATAAATTTTTCCTAATGCCTCATCAGTTCTATAAATAATTATTAAGGATATATGAATGTGTCCCTCCCCATTTTGCACTAACAGTACATAATCTATAAAAAATACTTATTTTTGGTGTTAAATGTTTTGAATTCTTTTTTTATATTCTGGAATTTAATCCTCTATCAGAGAGGTAACAGGCCAAGATATTCTCCAATTCTGTAGGCTCTCTCTTCACACTCTTAATCATTTCCTTTGGTTTGCAGAAGCTTGGTTGTTTGATGGCATACCACTTACTGATTCTTTGTGTAATTCTTGCATTTTGGAAGTCTTGTTAAGGAATTCAGTGCCAGCACCATTCTGAAGGAGAAGGGGAGAGGAGAAATTGAACACAGGGAAATGCAGGGTGATCAGTAACTGAAGTTGATTTCCATGCAGGCATGTATTTGTTAGGATGAACTCAACTTCTATTACATCTATAAAGCTCTAATAAATAAATAATTTATTTATTTTAAAGTCAGAATTAATTAATTTTTTATTTCTTAAATTGCCTTTAAAAATTATTTGAATGGTTTTACTGTTAATATGTTTGAGTACATGTCCAGAAATCTGGTCTAAAGAAACAAAACCTAAGCATGAAGAATAGAAACATATACCTGCATACACACATGGATACGCTTGTTTGCATGTCTACATATGTTTGTACATGCACCAGTTTATCAATCTATGAACTTTTAAATGTAGAACTGAATTTACTGAAAACAAACTTGCTGATCTAGATATCATGACTCCAGATTATAAAACAAGTCATCTGTGGGCTGGGGATGTGGCTCAAGCGGTAGCGTGCTCACCTGGCATGCACAGGGCTCTGGATTTGATCATCGGCACCACATAAAAATAAAAAAATAAAATAAAGATGTTGTGTCCACCGAAAACTAAAAAATAAATGTTAAAAAATTCTCTCTCTCTCTCTCTCTCTCTCTCTCTCTCTCTCTCTCTCAAAAAAAAAAAAAAAAAAAAAAAAAAAGAAACCACCACCAACAACAACAAAAACAAGTCATCTGCATCTATGGAGTAACAGGTGATAAAGACGAATTCATTGAAAAGTCAGAGGCTGAATAAGAGATTTATGTGTAGAGAAGGGAAGATGGTGAACTAGAGTTTCTAGTAGCTGGGTAGCTTGGGATTCTGTGTGTGCTCTCAACCAGCAAGAAGGTCCACAGAACAGGGTAGAGGAGAGTGTGGCTGCTGAGTGGCTAATCAAGACCTCTGGAGACCAAGTAGGAAGCAGGTCTGATTTTTTTATTTTTTAAATTTTTAGTTGTAGTTGGACATGATACCTTTATTTATTTATTTTTATGTGGTGCTGAGGATCGACCCCAGAGCCTCATATGTGCTAGGCGAGCTCTCTACCACTGAGCCACAACCCCAGCCCAGGAAGCAGGTCTGATTTTATTGCACAGTTACCATGTATATATATTCAGGCAGTAGCTACGCAAATTACAGGAAGCCTCCAATACAATTTCTGGCCAACTGTCCTTGTGGTGACAAATTGAGGAGTGGGCCATGGAGCAAGCCCAGGGACTGCAACACAGGGCCTCATGCCCAGGGCTGTGCCTATGGGGTAAGGAGTTTGATACTCACATGCGTAGCATGGGGGAGTGATTTACCACTCATATGCCCTTAATTTGCCATGTATGCAGTACTCCATGCACTTGTCCCTACAGGATTTGAGCATTGGGAATACTACTTTGCAAGATAGATGATGAAGATTTCACTAAAACTCAATTTCAGGTACCTTAGAGATGTAAAAATTGGGGGATCATTAAACAAGAAAAAAGGGTCAAAAATAAAGCTAAGCTGATTGCAGAAGCAGTAAAATTAACCCACATAAAAAAATTAAATAATACACTGGATAGTCTTAGCATGGGAAAACCTGAGAACAGAGGAACCTCTGGCCACCCTAGTCCCATCCAGACACTGTTTCACACAATAAATTGGTACATGATTGATGCCCCATGTTTAACAATAGGAAACAGTGAACCTAGGCAGGAGTCATCTTTTTTTTTTTTTTTTTATTGGTATCAGGAGTCATCTTAAGCTGAATGCACTGCATCAGCCATCAGATACTGGAACTGAGAACTCCAATCTGGGAAAAGGGAGCTGGCTTCCATACATGGTACAGGCAGCCATGTGAACTAGTCTGAGCCTAGAAAAATCTGGAGAAAATTAGGCATGGAGTGTATTCTGCATGTGTAGGGGGGAAAGTCAGAGAGGCTAGGGGAATCCTGCTCCCTCGAATTGTAGAGTCCAGCAGCTCATAGGACTAGCTGTGTAGGTTGGGAATCTAAAGAAGCTGGTATATCCCCGAGGCTGGGAAGAACACAGGACCAGCTACAGTGGTTAGGGAACCCGAATTGGCTGATAAGATTGCATTCAGGGAGGGGGTGTGCACCAGAGGGCCTTGAAGGGCGGAATACTGAAGAACAAATGTAGGGAGGGACTGGCTTCCCAGTCTCACAATTGTATCCCTGGGGAGACACCTGAGATAAATGCTGAGTATAGTTAGACATCTGAGGGAATCTAAAGGTACCTGAATTTAATGTCTTCAGTGAACTAGCTACTCAGTAAAGTAAGTGGGGCATCGCTGGACCTTAGCCCCGCCACCAAGAGCTCCACCTACAGCTAATCATATCTCACAAAACCCAGCTGCACCTCCACCCTGGAGCAAAGCTGATGATATCTCCCATTCATACCACTGAGAAGGGAAGCAGAGATTATTGAAATCCAACTGGCATCTTGGTGAATGGCCCCTACTCTTGCACTCACTGCAAACCTCAAAAAGAAACGAAAAGACTGTTGATGGGTACAGACAGTGAAAATATATTCTCACTAAATTTTGTGTCCATCACAATGGAAACAATCCCTTAATTTTGCATGGATTCTTTATTTTTATTTATATTTTTGGTTTTGTTTTGTTTTCCCTAGTGTGCTGAATGATTCAAGTATATATATATATATATATATATATATATATATATATATATCTATCTATCTCTCTCTCTCTCTATATATATATATATATACACATACATACATATATATATATATATATATATACACACACACACACACACATATAACATGTATATTTATTATATATATTTATATATGTATGTGTATATATTATATGTGTATGTTTTATATATTATATATATTTGTATATAAATATATGTTTATATATTTATATACATAAATATATACATACATATATAATAAATATAAATATATTTATATAATATTATATATAATACATATATACATATATTTATATATTATGTATATGTTATATGTATATATATTTACAGATGTAATATGTATATATAATATGTATATATTTATATGTAATATTTATACATAATATATATATAATTATATATATATTCATATATATTTGTCTCTGTTTTCTCATTTATAGCATTTCTTTTGAAATTAATAATTTTTCCTTGCTCTGTCTGTTAAGGATTAGGGTTTTTGATTAGTATATTTTCATTTTGTTTTTTATTGTCTTCTTCATTATTTTGTTCTCCTTGTTTTCTCCCTTCCCTTTTCTCTTCCTAATAACCAAATTACACTATTTCTTTTACTCTTCCTTTAATTTTTTTACTTTTATTTTTTCTCATCCCTCTGAATAACTAACATATCTTTTGTTACTTCTGCATCTTCCACATTCACCCATTGAAATTATAATCCTTCCCCCATCCTATACCTTTATCTTTTCCTTAGTTAACTCTATCCTTAACATCTTTTAATACCAGGCCCAACCAATAATACAATAGTAATAATTAATACTACAGAAATCAAAGATGAACTTAGTGTTTGATTTTATGCCAGACATGAATCATAATTACTTACTGTTGATTCTGATAGAAATTGCTAATCCTACCAACTATTTTTATTGTGTCAATTAACATTGTAGATATCATAAGAAGAATCGAGTACTTAGTTTATTGATATATATTTTTTACATAATTCATTTTAATTACTTGGTTTACCACAGTCTCTGAGTTAATGGAATCCATTAGGGACACTATATATTCATAGGTAGAAAGTCTGTTGCTTCAAAATCATTCATATAGATGGGTAAGATACACAAACAATATGAGAAAGCAAGGGAAAAAACTGTCTTAAACAGCCTGGATTGTCTCAACAACAGACTCCATTGACACCACAATAGAGGGAATGTCAGAAAAGAAATTTAGAAAGTTCATAGTTAAACTGATCTATGAAGTAAAGATGATGCAAGGACTGAAATCAGAGAGAAAATACAAGAAGTGAAAGATCAATTCAATATGGAATGGAAATACAGATCTTGAACAAGAATCATTCAGAAATCATTGAAATGAAGGAATCAATAAATCAAATTAAAAATTCAATAGGAAGTATCACCTATACACTATATAATTTGGAAGATTGTTTCAGGTAATGAAGACAAAGTATATAATCTTGAAAATAAAGTTGATCATAGATAGAAAATGTGAAGAGACTATGGACAGAATTTTGAAGAAATATGGGATAAAATTAAAAGGCCAGATCTCAGATTCATAGGGACAAAAGTAGACTCTGAGATACAAATTTAAGGAATGCACAATATTTTCAATGGAATAATATCAAATCTTAATAATGAAATGAAAAATCATATACATGAGGCATTCAGGACTCCAAATATACACAATTATAACTCTTGGAGGCACATTATTTTGAAAATACCTAACATATAAAATAAGGATAGATTTTTTGAAAGCTTCAATAGAAAAACAACATGTCACATTTAGAGGAAACCAATCCAGATCCCAGTCATTTTTTCAACCCAGATGCTTACCCAAGCAAATTAAACTTCAGAAATGATGATGAAATAAAAAAAACAAAACACTTCCATATAAGTAATAGTTAAGAGATTTCACAACTAGAAATCCCTCACTAAAACATAATCAATGTTCATAAAGAAGAAATGGAGACTAAGAATGAAAATTTCCAGAGGGAAATACTACACTAGAAGAAAGTCAAGCAAAAGGAAATCCAATTCAACTTAAAATTAGAAATAAATAAAAATGGAAGGAAATAAAAACCATCTCTCTCAATAATAACACTGAATGTTAATGGACTAAGCCCATCAATCAAGGACATAGGCTGGCAGATTGGATTAAAAAATAAGACCCAACAACATGCTCTCTCCAAGACACTCACCTCATAGGCAGAGACACCCATAGGCTGAAAGTGAGAAAAGATAGGAAAAACATTTCACTCGCATTTATCTCATATTCATATCAAATAAAGTGGACTTTATGTTAAATGTAATCACAAAAGAAAAAGAAGGTCAGTTCATATTGCTTAAGGGACTCATACAAGAGCAGGAAATGACAATCATAAATCATCCTGAAAAATGTTGCATCTACATACATCCAAAAAGCCCTTCTCAGTAGCAAGAATGAAATAGACAAACAAGCAGCAATGCTGGATGACTTTAACATGGTGCCTCTCTCATCACTAGATAGATATTCTACATGGAAACTTAATAAAGAATCTATGAAACTAAAAAAATACAATAATAACTTAGAGTTAACAGAACTTTATATAGAGTATTTCATCCATTATGAAAGTGAATACACTTTCTTCTCAGCAGGACATAGGACATTTTCTAAAGTCCACATCTCAGGTCACAACACAACTTGTAGTAAATACAAAAAATAAAAATGAAAACAGAATACCTTATATTCCCATAAGATCATAATGAAATAAAATTAGAAATCTATGATAAGATAAAGAATAGAAACTATTCTAACACCTTGAGACTAAATAATTTACTATTGAATGATGAATGGATGGCAGAAGAAATTGTCAAAGAGAAAAAAAAAACACTTAGAAGCAAACAAGAATACACATGCAACTTATTCAAATCTCTGGGACACTATAAAGATGATTTTAAGAGGAAAGTTCATAGTACTGAGCTCATTTATTAAAAGAACAGAAAGATACCAAATAAATAACCTAACATCACATCTCCAGGCAAAAAAAAAAAAGAAAAAAAAAAGATCATTAACACCAAAATCAGTAGAAGACAGGAAATCAGAGCTGAAATCAATGAAATTTGGATTTTAAAAAATTTTAAAAATCAACCAGATAGTTAATTCTTTGAAAAAATAAAGAAAATTGGTAAGCCCTTAGCCAAGCTAAGCAAAAAAAAACAACAAAAAAGGAAGAAAACTCAAATTGTTTAAATTCATAATAAAAAGAAAATATCACCACAATTATAAAATATTGAGGATTATCAGAATCTATTTCAAACATATATATTCCAATAAGCTAGAAAATCTTGAAGACATTGACAAATTTCTAGTCACATGACCTACCCAAACTGAACCAGGATGATGTAGAAAATTTAAACAGATCAAGTACAAATAATGAAATTGAAAAAGCCTTCAAAAGCCTGCCAACACAGAAAAGCCCAGGACCAGATGGATTCTTAGCCAAGTTAGACCAGATGTTAAAGAACTAAAACCAATCCTCTACAAAATATTCCATGAATAGAAAAGAAAGGAACCCTTACAAACTCGTTCTATGAAGCCAATATTACCCTGATAGTAAAACCAGACAAAGACAAATCAAGGGAAAAAAAAACTTCAGACCAATATCTTTGGTAAGCATAGATGCAAAAATTCTTAATAAAATACTGGCACACTGCACACCATAATATAATAATAATAATAATAATAATAATAATAATAATAATAATAATAATTAAATAAAAAGACAGTGTATTATCATCAAATGGGTTTCATTTTAGGGATTGAAAGTTGGTTCTACATATGGAAATTAATAAATGTAATTCAGCAAACAAATAGAATTAAAGACAAGAATCACATGATTATCTCAATAGATGCAGAAAAAGCATTTGACAAAATACAGTATCCATTTGTGTTTAAAACACTAGAAAGAATAGGGGTAGAAGGAACATACCTGAACATTTAAAAAGCTATATATGACAAACCCACGGCCAACATTATTCCAAATAAAGGAAAACTGAAAGCATTACTTCTAAAAAGAGGGAAAAGTTAGGGATGCCCAATTTCTCCACTTCTATCTAACATAGGCAGAATAATTAAGCAAAAAAAAAAAAAAAAAAAAAAAAAACGAAAGAAACTAAAGCAATACAAGTAGGAAAAGAAGAGCTTACATTATCTCTGCTTGATGTTGACATGGTACTATAATTAGAAGACCCAAAAATTCCACCAGAAAACTACTAGAACTCATAAACGAATTCATCAAAGTAGCAGGATACAAAATCAACACACAGAAATTGTGCTTGTATACTCCAATTACAAATTAGCTGAAAGATAAAAATAAGAAAAATCATCACATTCACAAAGGCTTGAAAAATACTTGTGAATCAATCTTACAGAAAGAGGTAAACGACCTTTACAAACACTGCAGAACATTAAATAAAGAAGCGGAAGATGAAACAGAAATAGAAGATGGAAAAATATCTCATGTTCTTTGGTAGGCTAATTAATATTGTCACAAATGCCATAGTACTAAAAGCCTTATGCAGATTCAATGCAATTGCCATCAAAATTTCAATGACATTATTCATAGAAATAGAAAAAGCAATCTGAGATTCATCTGGAAAATAAGAGGATGAGAGTATCTGAAGCAATCTTTAGCAAGAAAAGGGAGGCAGGAGGCATCAAAATCTCAGTCCTTAAAGTTTACTTTCCAAGATATATAACAAAAACATCATGGTATTGGTACCAAAACAGGTAATAAAACCAATGGAACAGAATAGAAGACACAGAGACAAACCCACAAAAATACAGTTACCTCATATTGATAAAGGCTCTAAAAACTTATAATTGAGAAAAAATAGCCTCTTCAATAAATGGGGCTGAGAATTCTGGAAATCCATATGTATTAGAATGAAATTTAACCTATCTCTCGCCCTGCACAATACTCAACTCAAAATAGATCAAAGACTTAGAAGTTACATCGGAAACACTAAACATACTAGAAGAAAAGGCCTAACTTCTTTAATAAAACTCCTAAAGCATAAAAAAATAAAATCAATAGTCAATAAATGTAATGGCATCAAAGTAAAAGTCTTCTTCACAGCAAGAAAACAATCAGAAAGATTCTACAGAATGGGAGAAAATCTTTGCCACCTGCACCTTGGATAGAACATTAATTTCCAGGATATTGAAATATCTCAAAAAACCAAATAACCCAATCAATAAATGGACAAAGGAACTTCTCAGAAACATATACACCAATGGTTAGAAAATATATAAAAAAATGTTCAACATCTCTAGCAATTAGAGAAATGAAAATTAAATCTACATTGAGATTCCATCTCACTTCATTCAGAATGACACTAATCAAGAATACAAGTAACAAGCAATGATGGCAAGGATGTGGGGAAAAAGGTACAATTATAAATTGTTGGTGGAACTGCAAATGGGTGTAACCACTCTGAAAAGCAGTATGGAGATTTCTCAAAAAACTAGCAATGGAATCTCTATTTGACCCAACTATCCCACTCCTTGGTTTATACCCAAAATATTTAAAATTAGCATACCACAGTGACACATCCACATCAATTTTATAGCAGCACAATGCATGATAGTTAAGCTATGGAAACAAACTTGATGGCCTTTAATAAAGGAGGGGATAAATAAATTGTGTTATATAAACACAATACAGTATTGCTTAGCCATAAAGAAGAATGACTTGATGACATTTGCAGGTAAATAGATGGATCTGGACACTATCATACTAAGGGAAATAAGTTAGTCTCAAAAATACCAAAAGTCAATTTTTTTTTAATATATGGAAGCTAGCCTACCATAAAGGGGGGGTGAGGGAAAAATATACATTGAGTAGATTAGACAAAGGTGAATGACGGGAAGAAGGGTGATGAAGAAAAGACAAGACAGTGGAATAAATTTGTGCAGGAAAATTAAAATTGTTCTTTCAACACAGAAGTAATGACTGTGAGAATTTAAATATAAAGAGCTGAAGTGAGAAGCAGTGGCAAACAGTGAGAGCTGCCCTTGCCTCCTGAACAGAGCCTCAAAAGAAAGTATGGGAAAGTAAGGAGCACATGAGAGAGTCCTGCAGGAAGTTTGGGAGTGTCTAAGATAGGAGCAGATGAGCATAATACCTTGCTATTTTTGAGCTGTGCTTTTGGTGAGAATTTTTCCATTGTTATTTTCTAGATAGTTGTGACTAACTAATAAGCATTTTGGAATCCACTCAACAACAATCACATTTGATGAAGCTTCCTTCTAGTTTTAATTTATTGCCGTGCTATCTACTTGATTGTTTTATCCATTCGTGATGATGTGACATTTTGCAGCTGACCATGCACAGAGAGGATTGTAAGAAATGATGAATCAAACTAGAAATATTATATTATTTTGACTAAGATAATAGGTCTGCTTTGCTCTTATTAAATTTCTGGTAAAATTGTTTCCCGCTCTGGAACCTTCAGGTGGCTATAGCTTGGTTATGAGCACTTCCCCTCTGCTATCCCATTTGAACCACTTGGGAATGTTATCTGAAATATATCACAGCAGTTGTTCTATTACATCACCAATGTTTTCTGTAAACTGAGATTCTTGGTGTCCTATTTTGATATACTGTAATCTCAGATTTTAAAAATCAACTAGACTCAACCATGTAAAATAAAAGGATCAGATGATTTAAAATACTTGACAACAAACTACTCTCTGGTATTTCTTCTCATGCAAATTATGTTCCTCCTCTAACACATAGCTCATTCTTGTTTCTCTGAAATCCTTATTGTATATTATTCTGTTAGCTTAGTAGGTTTTTTGTGATATTTCTAGAACTGGATTTCTATTGACTCTAATATTCTGTTTCTATTAGCTACCTCAATAAAGATATAAACAAACAAACAAACAAAAAACCATTCAAATCTGTACCTTTTAAAATAAACCAAATCCTTTTCTATTTTAATTCTACTGTTATATGAGAACACACTTTAAGTAATCTCTCATCATTGTTATTTAAGTTGGTTTTTATATCTTAGCATATGGTTTAACTTAGTGAATGCATGATCTTGTTGACTCAAGAATTTATATTCTTCTTGGTATTGGTTGTAGTATTAATTACATGCCAAGTAGGTCAAGTTCATCAAGTTAATTGTATCTTTGTTGGTTTGTCAATTACTAAATGATTAATATTGAAGTCTTTTACTATAAGAGTAGACTTGTCTATTTCTCCTTCCAGTTCAATGAGTCATTGGTTTAAGCTATTCAGTGCTCTTTTAGTTAGTGTAGACAAATCTAAGATATGTGTGTATAACATGTACAAATATATTGATATATTTATCTAGATGCAAAATCTCTCCTTCTCCTTGGTAACTTGCCTTGTTCTGAAGACAACATTACTTAAAATAAACAGAGATATTCTTGCTTTTTGGTTAGCATGAGCAAATATATATATTTCTTAATCCTTTTACTTTGAATCTGTGTCTTTAAATGTAAAATGAGTTTCTTGTAGATAACACAATTGGATATTGGGATTTTCTTAGTATTCTTTCTGACAAACTCTGTAGGTACCTTGATATATTTACTCCATTCTCATTTGAAGGGGTTCAATAACCCCTTTAAATAGCTGAATTAATATATTCTACATTTATAACTATATTCTATAGATATAGTGTATCTTCTGAAACACTTTTCCATCTTGTTTATTTTAATCAAACATTTTTTTGTGATTGTATTCTATCACCTCCCTTCATATATCAATCATGTATCTAAAAAATTAGTAACTTCTCTAGATTTACTGATATATAAGTTTAACTAGTTGAAGTTGATGTTCAAATAACACTACATTGCTTCATTTGTAGTGCAAATACAATATAACAGAGTACTAAAAATCTTTCCCTTCTATCCGTTAGGATATTTTGGTCCTTCAATTCAATAATGAATACACTAAAGTTGCTAAGAGTTTATTACTATTATTGAATAAGATGGTTATACTTTAGTTAAGAATAAGAAAAATAAATTTTTGTTGTATTTTAATTTATTCCTCCTCTGATGCTCTTCTTTTGCTTAAGTAGATTCATGTTTCTGATATATCTACTTTCCTTGTCTGAAGAAATGTTTTTTTCTAAAAGTTATCCATGTTTCTTAACTTCCTTTTTCGATTCTTTAGGGATAAAAGTCTTGAACCTACCTATCTGAATATCTATCTACAGTCTCTTCTTCTCAGACTCCTAACATAGCAGTCATAGGTTCTCTTCCTTGAGGGAGTTCAGCATTTGCATGAGTTAACATGGATAATCTGGGAAAATGCCTCCATTTCAAACATCTTAACTTTTCAAAGTTTTCTTTTCCACATAATGTGACATAGTCACAAGTTCTAGAAATTGTTGACAGCATTAGTATGCCATTGCTACAATATTTTATAAAGAATGACATAGTAAAATTGGAATGATAACTACTTATTACCTCAAAGTTTAATCAAAGAAAAGTAATTCAACATTCCCCAAATGATATTTTTAAAAGATAGAAAAAAATCATTCCATGAAATGGAAACTGGTGTTTATCTATAGTAGCTTTATGAGTATTTGAATATAAGCACAGAAATCAAAAGTTGTTTTACAAATATTTTCTATACTCTTTTCCACACTATTTAATCCTAAAAAATCCATTAAACTTTTAAAGATATTTCATTAAAAATCAGTAATATTTGCTTAACATAGATCATAGCAATATTAAATATGAAGGACTTTGTAAAGGACAAGGCAAAATAAGCAACATATTTTCTAGTTTCATTCATAGTGTCTATAATGAATCTAAATAGATGGAAAATATACACTTGGATATATGGTGCATTTGATATAAAAATGATGTCAATTCTACCCAAACTGTAGTAAAGAATAAAAACAATTTTACTCAAAACCTCATTGTAAATTGGATGTGCTAGTGAAAGAAGAATCCTTCATTCACTTTCATACCAGTAATAGATGATCAGGAATGATGAAGTACCAAAATCATCATTTTGTTGTCATAAATGCCGATTCAGAAAGAACGACCAATGAATGCCAAGAATGGTGAGTAAATATTTTATGATGAACAGTTAATTTTATACTTTAAAATATCTCCTGCCGGTTACTTATAATAAATGTATACAAATAAAACCTGAAAGACACCATAATAACCCAGGGATCAGAGTTTGTATCACCAGTAAGGAAATAAACTAATAATAAGGACTTGTGACATAGTGCACTGGGAATGAAACAAAATTTCTTATATATGTATGTATTTGTTTTTAGGGATGAGAAAGTACAAAGCTATTGTTTGTGAGCTTGAGTTTCAGAAGTAGTTAATGAAAGTTTTAGTGATTTCCAAATCAAAGGAAAAGCATAGTGTGGGTGTTATAATAAAAATGATGAGTGAGGTTAAAGAAGAGGCATAGTAAATGGGGTAGGTCAAATATGAGAGATCTCCCTGAGCAATATGAGATATCAAGGATATGTGAGTTAGTTCACTAAAGGGGATGAGGAATTAACCAGGTGACAAAATACTTATTATTTGATGGGATAATCTGTAGATCAGGGAGAAATTTTATTTGATAAGACAATTGCTAACTCAGGTGATTATTACCAATGTTTCAAGAACAAATACTTCCTAAATTTTATAAAAGAAGTTTGGTTCCAAAATTTTAAAAAAAGAAGAAGATAGTAAATGATTGATACCTAAAATTTACACCTCCCTGTCTCTCTCTCTCTCTCTCTCTCTCTCTCTCTCTCTCTCTCTTTCCACAGTGCAGGGACTTAAACCAGGGCCTTATACATGATGCTAGGCAAGATCTAACTCTACCCTGAGCTACATCTACAAAACCTACATATAAAAAATTTATAATCATTTTATATACATTGTCATGAAAGACACAGAATGTGAACTAGTGAACTACATTTCTTAAATGTGGCCAGGCAAGACATTTCCTTAACATGATTTGAACTAAGTACCATAAAGACACAGTTTGTTTATTCCTAAAGACAGGATTTCTGCCATTAGTAGGTAAAATATAAATGCTCCAGCCTATTACTCTCTCAATAAGAACAGGATCCATAATTACAGGATTGATAAAATAAACCTAATATAGCCGCAGTGGCACATGCCTGTAATACCAGAGGCTCGGGAGGCTGAGGCAGGAGAATCTCGAGTTCAAAGTCAGCCTCAGCAAAAGCAAAGCACTAAGAACTCAGTGAGACCCTTTCTCTAAATAAATACAAAATAGGGCAGGGGATGTGGCTCAGTGGTTGAATGCCCCTGAGTTCAACCCTTGGTACTCCCCACAACAAAAAGAAAAAAGAAAACCTAATATAAATGAATTTTCAATTATATTAAAAACTAGAGAAGAATCAGTGATGTAGGGAAATTAAATATAGGAAATTAAATTATAAACCAACCTGAACCTGGATAGTGCCCTTAGAAAAGAAAAAGGAAATGATTCAGGTTAAACCTTTACAAAGTGGGCTGGTAAGTAATATGCACCCAATATATTTTTTCTTTGGTACCAAGGAATGAACCCAAGGGTATTCAAATCCATGGGTGCTTAACTCGTGAGCTATATGCCATCACCATCCCCCCGCTGTTTTTTTTTTTTTTTTTTTTTTTTGATACATGATCTCAATAAATTGCTTATGGCCTCACTAAGTTCTAAGGCTGGATTTGAACTTGCAAATCTCTGGCCTCAGCCTCCTAAGACACTGGATTGACAGGTGTATTCCACCAAATCAGGTTGTGAGCCAATTGTTGTATGTGTTTCACATGTTCTTGTGTGTTTCAAGTGACCATATAATGAATCAAGAAGAAAAAGGAAGAAAGCCTGAAAAATCTAACTTAGCATTTATTTTTCTGAAGCAGAAGAAAAAAATATTTTTGCCAAAGAAATATTTTTAAAGTTTCATTTTAGTTGAAGGATAATTATATATATTTAAAGGGTAACATATGGTATTTCAATAAATCGTGGAATAATCAAATTAGGCTAATTAGCATATTCATCACATTAATTACTTATATTATAATTAATTATAATTTCTTTGTGGTGAGAATATTAAAAACCCTGTCTGTTATATATTTTGAACTCTACTATACATTATTTATAAGTCTAGTCATTTGCTGTTCAATGTGTCACCAAGAAAATCTTCCTATCTAATGTAAATTTGTAATCATTACCAACTTCTCCCTATTGCCCAGTCACCTTTCATCCCCAGGTTCACCACTATACTCTCTTCTTCTTTGAGTTCAAGTTTTAGTTTTCAGTCAGACACAGAGAGACAATTATTATATGCTAAAAGAAATATTTTAATGATTCATCTAGTTGGAAGGAAGTTATTTCAGGACCCCACTATGTGAAACTTAAGGTCTCTTTCTCTATCCTTCTTTCTCTCTTTCACATATATACCCACAAGTATATGCACACTTATAAAGTAACAATTAACATGACACATTTGTCTCATTAGGACAACATGGTCTAAAAGAGTTGTTAGAATACAGGCAAAAGTGGCAATTCATTTTTGACCTGATTAGATTGGTAGTAGATAAACATGATGCATTGTTGGCAAAGCCAATTCTTTGAGTATGCATATGTGTACCTATATATTCATATGTATTATATATTAAACATAAATTTTCTGAGCTATTATTTTCTACACACAAGCTATTATTTGCAGTTACAATAAAGGTTAATTTTTATTTTTCTCTTCTTCCTTGATAAAACCAAATTGTCATCCTTGTAATCATAGTTATTTAAAAATCCAAATCCTGAGACTACTACCATTTATTAAAAGAAACTAAAATTACTAATGCAGTTATGGTAAAACTAAAAATACATAATTTGAAGACAGTAAGTTCTAAGTTTTATTTTGAAACAAATATTTTTGTTATATTTTTTAATCTCTGTTTTCCTATCAGGATAATAATTTGTGTTCATCTCTTCTATTTATCAATGCATTCTCATGGATAATAGTGAATGAAAGTGATAAAATTAAGAGTTTTAAGGATTGAATACAGAGTATAAAAAGAAGATTACTATGGTTTGTATATTATGTAGCTTTAAAAACTTCAGTATCAATATAGCAATGTTCAGAGGTGCAATGCAAGTGGGGTGTGGCTGGCTGTAGGGGTGAGTCACTGAGGTTGTGTACTTCATGGGTTTTTCTTCTCTGTGGCCCCTTCCTGGCTTTAGTTCTCTCTTCTTCCTAGTTGCCATGAGCTGAGTAGCTTTCCTCTGCCCTTTGGCCCTTCACCTCATCTTGGGCCCAGAACAATGGAGTTGACCCACCATGGACTAAATTGTGAAATAGTGAGCCAAAATAAATTTTTCTTCTTCTTGTCGCGACCCCTTGCCCACAAGGAAGACGCAACTCAGGAATCTTCTTTCAGCAGTTTATTCAGGTCCTTGATATTTCTTCTTCTTCTTCTCGGATGCCCCTCCCAGCCTTAATAAAGCATCTCAAGCCCCAATGCAAAGCTGCCACGTGGAGCTTTCTCATAGGGTGGTGAAAAATCATGTGCCAACTCTCCCAAATAAGGAGTTGTTTGTCACAGACCACAGCGGAGCCAGCGCCATCTTGTAATGGCGACCATAGTCTGCGGAAACGGCAGAAACGGCTCACCACAGTTCCCCCTTTTCTGTTTTCTTAAAACAATACAGGCGAGAGTAGAGGTCCTATCCCACTGTGCAGAAGTGGCTGCATAGTATGACTCAGTCCTAAGGAGGGCCCTTCCCCAGATCTGAGGCCATATCAGCCGACGCCTTTTTTTGTGGGGCGGGGCGTGGACGCGTCTAACCCGCATGCAATAGGACATGCTCTCCTTGAGGTCCACGTCAAGGATCACTCAAGTGCAGTGCCTTGCCTTGCATCCTGTATCGTGACGATGGTGGACGAAGGGGGATAGCTGAGGCTGAACTGTGGCTGTTTATAATGACAAACAAGTTGACAGCACCCTGAAAGAAAGGCACGGACTTCAAGACGATAGAAAAGCACTAGTGTGGAAACCCATCTGCGTGCAATGGCAGTAAGACCGGCAGAGTGCAAGGGCTTTCCAACACTAAGAGAATAACAAGGAAAGTCATGTCGATCCCAGTGCAATGTTATAATAACTTGGGGTGTAACGACCATGTCAAAGGTTTACTGCTTAAGATGCACAAGCCAGACTTGAGGTGAGTTGCCATTTTCTAAAGCTGCAAGAGCTTGTATGATCATAGCCTTATCGTGAGCACTGCGGGCCTTAAAGCGACAGAGAAACCACAAACAAAGTATAACACCGAAGCAACACATTGCACCAAAAATGCCTACCCCCACCCACTCTTTGAAGAAGGAAAAGGCAGAAGATATCCAATCGGTGAATTGACCCAAAGTCACGGGATCGACACGGGTACTGTTCAAGACACTATCTGGGTTAGTTGAGACTGGATCATGTCTTCTGCTGCCATGGACCAATTTCCGGCCAAATATTCGCCAATGATGCGGGAGGCATTCCTGGAATCATTAAATCTGACAGAGGTTATGCATAAATGTGCACGTTGATCAATACAACCCAAAAGAACCAAGTCGGCCAATTCTTCTACCTGAGCTTGGAGTAAATCTATTCTTTGGTTGTCAGCTAAAATCCCTGACAAAATATGTTGATTAATTGTATTTTGGAATTCAAGTATGGTGGAAGTTTGTTGAACAACTTGATTAATAGTGGCAGCAGTTTGTACTTGACTGGCCATGGCCACTCCGGCCGTAACCGCTGCAGCAGCAGACACTGCCACAGCTGTCACTATAGCTGCCGTAATTCCAAAATCCCTGCGGACTCTAAGTAGCTCAACAATGGGGAATTTATCTGGGTCCGCAGTGACTGGGATTGGGACAAAGGTTGGAATTTTCATAACCACAGCTACAGTCCAAGAACCATTCCAACACTCAGATAAGAGACAGGTAACACTAGAACAATTAAGCATCCCCTGTGATGAATCATTAGCCAAAAGAAACAGGAACGGAGATTGGAGACAGACTGCTGCGGAGGGTAATGTAGCATTAGATAATTGTGAATTATTTGCAAAAATTTTAAGCCTCCTACCTCGCTCCGAGTCTTGGGTACTACCAGAAACATTAAACAGCCAACTTTGGACTCCTAATATTTCCCTGGGGAAACACAAGTGCGGAATAGACTAGCCCAATCTGAAGGAGTCATGCAAAATCTAGTAAGTCCCTCCACCTGAGTGAGAGTGAAAGCGGCATCTATGCCATAAGTGCGGACGGATTCTGCCAAGGTTTTAATTATCTTAAAGTCTAAAGGCTCATGATATCTTCCCCTGTTATTGTCCTGAAATACAGGGTATGCAAGTCCCATATCTGTATTAACTGTCCTCCAAACTTGCGCATGAAAAGATCTCCCGGAACTTTGGCCCTCCCCTACATACGGGGGTGGAGCAACAGGCATCATATCTTCTTCTAAATTTTCAACCTCCTCCTCCTCAGAATTCTGTTGACCGATATTAGATCCCTCCCCCTTCTTACAGTAGGCATGCGTGGCTTGTGTCTCCTTTTTCTTCTTTTTCATTTTTATCTTACGTAGTTGTTGTAACAATATATCAAGGTCCTCAGAACACTCTGAGTCTCTTGTGTTCTCAGGCGGTTTTAATTCGGTCAAGTCTGGGTAGAGCCTTCTCCTATTTTTAACTTCAGGCTCTTTTGCCTTCTCACTACTGTTACTTTTGATACTCTCTGCCACTTCACTATGTGATCTTTCAGATTTTTCCTCATGTAGTTGTTCAAGAACAGCCTGACCCTCACTCACAGCTTCTTGGCATTTACCATCAGTTATACATCCTCTAACTAACTTCCAAAGTGGTATAACGCCACCCTCTAAGGTGCCTTGCTCACGAGCGAAATCTAGATCTTTCCCTAATTTGTCCCAACTAGGTACAGTAAGGCTGCCCGAAAATGCAAACCACGGTGCAGCGATATCTATCTTCTGTAAAAATCTCTGTAAAGTACTATGTTTCACTTCCAGGCCCTTGGAACGTAACAGGCCATCTAGGGCCAGGAGAAGCGGACTTGAAGATGCGGCACCCATGACACAACAACAAAAGAAGCACAAAAAACAAAAGCGAAATGACACAACAAAAGAAACACAGAAAACAAAAGCAAAAGTACACAGTGCAGCTGCAATAAAATGTAATGCTCTCTCTTTCTTAACAGAGGAGCTGCCCCGCTTTGGTCACGGATCCCACTTACCTGGGACTAACCCCGCTTTGGTCGCGGATCCCACTTACCTGGGACTAACCCCTCTTTGGTCGCGGATCCCACTTACCTGGGACTAACTGGTGCACCACCCCTGACTGCTGAAAGTTCTGGTTCCCGGGTCTCGGCACCACTTGTCGCGACCCCTTGCCCTCAAGGAAGACGCAACTCAGGAATCTTCTTTCAGCAGTTTATTCAGGTCCTTGATATTTCTTCTTCTTCTTCTCGGATGCCCCTCCCAGCCTTAATAAAGCATCTCAAGCCCCAATGCAAAGCTGCCACGTGGAGCTTTCTCATAGGGTGGTGAAAAATCATGTGCCAACTCTCCCAAATAAGGAATTGTTTGTCACAGACCACAGCGGAGCCAGCGCCATCTTGTAATGGCGACCATAGTCTGCAGAAACGGCAGAAACGGCTCACCACATCTTCTAAGTTTTTTTTTTTCAGGTGTTCTGGTCATAATAAAAAAAAAAAAGATGAACAAGACAATTATCTTTCTTATATTTTGTTCAAAGAAGAATGTTTTAAATAATAGTTTTCAGTTTTATGAATTCCTTTTAAAACTTTGTGTATATAGTATGTCAGCAACTAAGTATTAGCCAATAATGGCTAGTGGTATACAATATAGCATGCCAATTTAAGAAGAGAAGAATGGTTTTCAGAAACAACTAAACTATTAGGTATAGATTTCAGATATCTTATGTATTGTGAGAATATGTACATATGTATTTGTGTGTGTGTATGTGTGTGTGTGTGTGTGGGTGTATGTGTGTGGTGCTGGACATTGAACACAGGAATTTTTGAATGCTAGGTAATTGTTCTACTGACGAAGCTACATCTGCAGCCTGTTAGTAGTGATTTAAGATTGACCTGAGAGTGTTAGAGATATGATTATGAAGACAGGTGTTTGTGGCAAAAAAAAAAAAAAAAAAGGAATGGTATGTATGAATATTTGGTTTGGAGGGACACTTGATAAGTCTAGGAACTGAAAGTCTGTGTGGCATTTAGAAGAGTAGTATAAGATATGTTTAGATAATTCTGTATTTAAGATTTAAATTCAGGATAATAAAAAGCAATCGAATATTTTAAGCAGAATTGGAATTGTTAATTAAATAAAGACCAATAAAGAGTAAGAAGATATACAGCAATTAGTTATTTTAAAATATCATTTTGAACAGTTATGTGGAGAAAGGATAATAGTGACACCATTAAGTAAGATAGAAGAAGTGGGGAGAAATTGCAATACTTGAGATGAGAAACAACAGCAGACTATAAGACAAGTGCAAATAAATGCTGTGTTAAATATTGTAGACTTTATTATCAACAGCATTTCATGTTGTTTACATAGGCTGAGTGAAGAAAAGAGGTATCAATGACTTCAGAAATTCTGGCACCCCAAATTGTGTGATTCATTGCAACCATTAATAATTTTAGGCTTGAGTTGGGTGCATTGCATTATTAACAAAAAAGAATGATGGGAGTATTACAAGTAACACACTGTACAGTGATCAATAGAGCTTGGAATTTTCACTATGTTATGCAACTATCAATCCAGCAATCACAAAGTTTTCAAAATCATCACATGGCTTTGAAAAGAAGATAGGATGTTGCTTGGACTTAACTTAGGGAGTGAGAGAGACTTTGAAGGGGAAGTAACATTTGCTTCAAGATTCTCTAATAAATTGGAGTTCAATTGTGAAAGATTTGGCAATCTAAACAGAAGAGGCAAACTCATTTCAGTCACAGAGTAGAGAATATACACAGGTTTCTAGGTAAAATAAGACTTTCAAAAGATTTTGCAGTGGGGAGGAGAATGATATAGGAAAAGATATATATATATATATATATATATATATATATATATATATATATATATATATATATATCTTTTATCTCTCTCTCTCTCTCTCTCTCTCTCTCTCTCTATATATATATATATATATATATATATATAGAGAGAGAGAGAGAGAGAGATATATATATATATATATATATATAGAGAGAGAGAGAGAGAGAGAGAGAGAGAGGTCAAAAGATACATAATGTCCTTATTGTTTATCTTAGGAACAGTTTCATTCCGTCACAAATTCATAAACTTGAAAATTCATCTATGATCTAAGTATTCAAAACTGTGTCTCATTTATAATGTCAAGTTGTAGGTATTGAATAATTTTCACAACTTGTGTAATTTTCTTTAATATCACAAATCCACATTTAAGAATTTTTAAAATGCAGTTATTATTGAATTCAATACAGAAACAAAAGTTGTCATTACAAAATTTTCTATATTTGATTTAGGTTGTTGACACCTGTATATCAGAACATTTATTTCTTCATTAGAAGCCTTGATTACATACTAATATGTACTATATACATTGTTTTGGCATGCAGAAGGTATGCTGTATACAGAATTGTCATTCATAAAAAAATTCTAGATTACATTATACAATAGATAATATAAAACTAATCACATTGTTTTTCAGTACATTTGGAAATAATATAAAAGAGAAGGTATTCCTTGCATTATTTCTCATATATTTTAAAGTAAAATACTTTGTAAAACTAATAATTTTTGTAAAGAAATTACAAAGCATCCTTTAAGCATAGTATTACAAGATGACATTCCAAACAAACAACAGTGCAATTATACCATATAACACTGTTTTATGAGAGGAAATCATGGATGAAATATATTCCTTAAGCTTTCAATTATGGATTAACATTATTTCAAGATGATTTCATATTAGTTTATTGATAATGTCAAAATACAAAAGAATTAGAAATTATAAACATTTACACTGTTCATTTTGATATTAAATTCACATAGGAAATTAGAATCTACTTTGATCTAGAATAGTAAAAAATAGATTAGAAAGTCAATGTCATGCAGAATTTTAAAAAGAGTTCTGACAGATCTATTTCTAAATATCTCTCTGCCATTATTTTCAATCATTTGCTTTAGTTCCATGCTTCCAAATGTATTATATTATATATTATTTTATATAGCCCAAAATATGAAATATTCTGAATAATTTACCTCTTGGAGTATATAAACATTCTTTTGGCTTTGCATAACAGAAAAGCCAATTAAATTGATTGAAACAAAAAATGAAGTAATTTATTTATTTATTTATTTATTTATTTATTTATTAGTTTTCATGATCAGAGTCCAGAGATATTATTATCTGCTTTGTTAAGGTTTCAGTTTCCTTTTGGGTAAAAGAAAATGAGAATCATAGGTATAGAATCCATTTTAAGAAGTCATTGTGAGATTAAATGAGGTACAAGTAAGTTTTATGTTTAGGTTCTAAATTGGGGGTCTTAAGTTTCTCCCATAGGCCCAGAGATACAGGCTTGCTCCCCACGGCAGTGCTCCTGGGAGGATGGGAACCTTTAAGAAGTGGGGTCTAGTGGAAGGGAGACTGTAGGTGAGTGAGGACATACTCTTGAAGGGACAGTGGGACTTAGGACTTCACTTTTCTTCCTGTTGCTCTCTGGCAATGTGGTATGCAGTTGTGCTTTGCCATGTGCTTTTACCATGATGTGCTGCCTTACCATGAGACAAAAGCAATAGAGCCAGTGGATTATGGACTGAAACCTCCAAAACTGTTAGTCATAGTTCAAACTTGTCCATAGTTCAAAATATTCAAAATAAACCTTTTCACTATATAAGTGATTTCAGGTATTGTTTTTTGTTTGTTTGTTTGTTTGTTTTTTAGGGTAATTGAGAACAAACAGAAAGATTGCCAAGGACATAAATGTTCTGTATGCTTACTTCCTAATTAAATGTTTTCAGCATATGAGTTCATACTTTTCATGTAAATAGATTTGCTAAATGATATTATTTTATATAGCCCAAAATATGAAATATTCTGGAATAAACTCAACAAATTAGGCAACCATAATGAAAATTATAGTGCATTATTAACTGAACATTAAAAAACTGATTAAATGAAGAGATAAACAATGTTCACAAACTTGAACATTAGATAATTTTAAAATGTCCTTGATACTTAATTTGCTTAATAGAATTAATTTAATCAAAATTCATTGAACATTTTTGTAGAAATTAGCAAAATGAGTCTGACATTATCACCAACAAAATGTTACCAACTAGAACTATTTGAATATTGCTCATTTCAAGGCATTATCTAAACCTATACCAAATAAAATGGTGTGGCCTCAGCATAAACTCTTAGAATCATGGAACACAAAAGAGAGTATAGAAATTGAACCACTTCCATATTGTCAGCTGTGTTTTGACAAATATCCCATTCAAATCTATGGAAAAAGGCAGTCTTAAAAATAAAAAAAAAAATAATTATAACCCTAGCTGACACCAACACAGGAATTATATCAAAATGAATTATACCTCTAAATATGAAAACTAAACAGCATATCTAGAAGAAAGAAAAAAAAAATGTTACTTTGAAATAGACTAAAGGTTTTTATGTAAAACACCAACAAACACTCACCAATAAAAGATAAATGATTAATATGACTAACTGATATTAAAACATGATCCTCAAAAGACATTATTAAGTAATAGATAGGAGTCGTAGAATGAGAGAAAATATGTATAATACATGTATCTGACAACCACTTAATATTCAAACAGTACTAAGAACATCAAACTCAATTATAAGAAGACAACACAATTAAAAGACTCATCATGTCACAAAAAAGAATAAAGGTTGGGACTAAGTTTATGGAAAGATTCTCAGCATCATTAGTCAACTATGTCATGCAAAATAGAACTATAATTGTACACCACTTTACATACATTAGAATGATTAAAATTAAAGATTGTTTATTCAAAATTTGTAAAAGCTGTAAAATAGCTAGAACTCTCTCATACATTGTCTATGGATGGGCAATCTATAATACCACTTATGAAAATATTGACATTTTGATGTAAAATTAAATAGGTTCTTACACTATCTCAAAACGAATTCAACCCCATTACATTTTACCTAATGTATGTCTATAAAATAGCTATGAATACATGTTTATAATAAATTTATTTATAATATGCAAAAATAGAAAAGAGACCAATAGTACAACAGGTTTGCATTTTTTATATAGTCATGTTGTTAAATAGTACTCAGCAATAGAAAAATGAAGTCTTACCTATTGCAACATAGATGAAAAGAAAAATGCTTAGTGGAAGAACCAGACACAAAAGAGTACATGCTATATTATTCCATTTGTGTGAAGTTCCAGAACAGACAGACTTAATCCTTAGAGGTTTATACGTAACGGTTGCTGGGATTGTGGTGAGGAGATTTATAAATGAAGGAGGTCAAGGAAATTTTCTGAGGTTATGATTATGTACTACCTCTTAGCCAATGTGCTGGTTATATTATATATAGTATATTTGTCAAAACTCAATGAACTATATACTAAAAGCATTTATATTTTATAATATAAAATTAATAGCTCAAAAAATATGACTAAATTATTATAGTCTAGGGAGAAGAGTCAAGTGAAAGTGTCAACAATTTCATGTTCATTAACCACAAAATGTAAGTTTAAATAAGATGCCTGGCATTTTTATGAAAAAGTAAAACTATATAAAAGAAGTGACAAAAAGTTCACTATTCAGAATAGTAGAAACATTATTAAAAAGATAACTAAGACATTGATTTAGGTGTTTGCTATTGTTCCAAAAATAATTATTATTCTGAACTACTAATGCTCTGGACTCAATATTTGTTGTTCTCATTGATGTTGCTCTTTAATTTTTTAAAAATAATGTGCTTATACATTCAGGGTGATTTTATATGTACAACATGATATATCTATTTTATTCTTATAGAATCATAATAATTTAACAGTTCTTATTACTGTAAAAGTATTCAGGCTTATATAATAGACACCACTGTCATTGTATTTCTGAGTAGATAATATTAACTTATTCTCCTTGTCTACCTTTGTCTGCCTTTCCACAAAATTACCTTCTTCTCAAAATTACTTTAGAGGACATATGATATCATAATAACCATATTAATCAAATGTTTGAGTGATCTCAAAAAATCATATGTGCCCTAACATTTTGAATCAATCTCCCAAAATATCCATTTATTTACTCTCTTCCTAAAATTACACTATTCTTGTATCAAGGACTTGCATACATTCTTACAGAAATTGACGGAGTGCTGACAAGAATTTGGAGAAAAGGGACCTCTTGAAAGTTGTTAGTGGAATTGGTAGTACATAAACTTTGAAAAAGAGTGTAGTTTCTTTAAAAATTTTTAAATCCAGCAATTTCATTACTAGGCATATATCCAAAGGGAAAGAAATGAGTAGATTGAAGAGACATCTTTACTCCTGTGTTTATTGAAGCACCATTTGAAAATAACCAAGAAATGAAACAACTTAATGTCCATGAACTGATGGAAGGATAAATAAAATGTGGCACACATACAAAATGGAATATATTCAGCCTTAAAAAGAATGAAATCCTGTCATTTGCCTCGGTGTAGAAATAATTAGAAATCATTATGTTAAGGGAAGTAAGATAGGCACTGAAAGGCAAGTATCTACTCACATGAAGTATATAAGCAAGTTGATCTCACAGATTTTGAGAGCAGAATGATGAATTCCAAGAGGCTGGAGAGGAAACGGCGAAGTCTGGGATTAAGAAAGGTCCATCAATGGGTACTAACTCACCATTACATAAGAATAAGAAGTTCTGATGTTACTGTCACTATAGGGTAATTGGAGAAAACAATTATGTATTATATACTTCTGATAGAAGAAACGATTGTGTATGCTTTCACTGTAAAGTAATGATAAAGTGTTGAGGAAACCAATATTTTTACCTTTATTTGAACATTATGCAATGCACATTAAACCTCACATGGTACCCTTGTAAAAAAAAGATGGTAAAATAATAAACCTGATAATGCCTTTAAAATTTTGATGGAATATGTCTTTTAAAAAAAATTGGAGGCCCCCTCCCCCTGTGCCTGCCAGGTAGGTGGAACTGTGACCACCCACAGAACAGGCCCAGCGGCCTGCTGAGGGGCAGAGCCGCCCACTACCCCACCCCACCCCTGCACCTGCCAGGTAGGCAGAACTGTGACCACAGACAGAAAAGGCCCAGTGGCCGGCGGAGGGGCAGAGCTGCCAACCACTCCTGCAAGGTAGGCGGGCCTGCGACCCACCGGCAGAACAGGAGCAGCGGCCTGCTGAGAGGCAGAGCCGCCCCCCCCCCCCCCGCGCCTGCAAGGTAGGCGGAACTGTGACCACCAACAGAACAGGCCAGACCTGCAACCGACAAACAGAACAGGCCCAGTGGCCTGCAGAAGGGTAGAGCCGCCCCCCCCCCCCCGCGCCTGCAAGGTAGGCGGACCTGCAACCCACCAGCAGAACAGCCCTAGAGGCCTGCAGAGGGGCAGTGCCGCTGCCTGCGCCTGCAAAGTAGGCAGAACTGCGACCACTGAAATAACAAGCCTAGTGGCCCGCAGAGGGACAGAGCCGCCGCCCGCGCCTGCAAGGTAGGCGGACCTGCTACCGAATGGCAGTACAGGCCCAGCGGCCTGCCGGCGTGGTAGGCACATTGCCCCAATTGGAGGAGGGGCAGAGCCGCTGCCCGCACCTGCAAGGGAGACTTTGCAACTATACAAGACCAATATAAATATATATGGGGAAAATTCAATAGCACAAAGTTTCACCAAGCAGAAAGAAACGCGAACAGTATGAAGAGACAAGGAAAGAAAGGACCACAAGCAATGCAGGTCAACCCATATCTCAATAATAACCCTAAATGTTAATGGCTTAAACTCACCAATTAAGAGACACAGGCTAGTAGAATGGATCACAAAACAAGACCCAACAATATGCTGCCTACAGGAGATGCATTTGATAGGAAAAGACATACATAGGCTGAAGGTGAAAGGTTGGGAAAAATCATATCACTCATATGGACTTCGGAAACAAGCAGGAGTGTCCATACTCATATCAAATAAAATAGATTTCAAGCACAAGTTAATCAAAAAGGATAAAGAGGGACACTACATACTGCTCAAGGGAACTATACACCAACAAGACATAACAATCATAAATATATATGCCCCTAACAATGGTGCAGCTATGTTCATCAAACAAACTCTTCTCAAGTTCAAGAGTCTAATAGACCACCATACAATAATCATGGGAGACTTCAACACACCTCTCTCACCACTAGACAGATCTTCCAAACAAAAGTTGAATAAGGAAACTATAGAACTCAATAACACAATTAATATCCTAGACTTAATTAACATATATAGAATATACTACCCAACATCAAGAAGTTACACATTTTTCTCAGCAGCACATGGATCCTTCTCAAAAATAGATCACATATTATGTCACAGGGCAACTCTTAGACAATATAAAGGAGTAGAGATAATACCATGCATCTTATCTGATCATAATGGAATGAAACTGAAAATCAACAATAAAAGAAGGATGGAAAAATCATACATCACTTGGAGAATGAACAATAGGTTACTGAATGATCAATGGGTTATAGAAGACATCAAGGAGGAAATTAAAAAATTCTTAGAGATAAATGAAAACACAGACACAACATATCGGAATCTATGGGACACATTGAAAGCAGTTCTAAGAGGAAAATTCATTGCGTGGAGTTCATTCCTTAAAAAAAGAAAAAACCAACAAATAAATGATCTCATACTTCATCTCAAAATCCTAGAAAAAGAAGAGCAAAACAACAGCAAAAGAAGTAGAAGGCAAGAAATAATGAAAATCAGAGCTGAAATTAATGAAAATCGAAACAAAAGAAACAATTGAAAGAATTGACAAAACTAAAAGTTGGTTCTTTGAAAAAATAAACAAAATCGACAGACCCTTAGCCATGCTAGCAAAGAGAAGAAGAGAGAGAACTCAAATTACCAGCATACGGGATGAAAAAGGCAATATCACAACAGACACTTCAGAAATACAGAAGATAATCAAAAATTATTTTGAATGCTTATACTCCAATAAATTAGAAGATAGTGAAGGCATAGATAAATTTCTTAAGTCATATGATCTTCCCAGATTGAGTCAGGAGGATATAGACAACCTAAACAGACCAATATCAATTGAGGAAATAGAAGAAACCATCAAAAGACTACCAACTAAGAAAAGCCCAGGACCGGATGGGTATACAGCAGAGTTTTACAAAACCTTTAAAGAGGAACTAATACCAATACTTTTCAAGCTACTTCAGGAAATAGAAAAAGAGGGAGAACTTCCAAATTCATTCTATGAGGCCAACATCACCCTGATACCTAAACCAGACAAAGACACTTCAAAGAAAGAAAACTACAGACCAATATCTCTAATGAACCTAGATGCAAAAATCCTCAATAAAATTCTGGCGAATCGGATACAAAAACATATCAAAAAAATTGTGCATCATGATCAAGTAGGATTCATCCCTGGGATGCAAGGCTGGTTCAATATACGGAAATCAATAAATGTTATTCACCACATCAATAGACTTAAAAATAAGAACCATATGATCATCTCGATAGATGTGGAAAAAGCATTCGACAAAGTACAGCATCCCTTTATGTTCAAAACTCTAGAAAAACTAGGGATAACAGGAACATACCTCAATATTGTAAAAGCAATCTATGCTAAGCCTCAGGCTAGCATCATTCTGAATAGAGAAAAACTGAAGGCATTCCCTCTAAAATCTGGAACAAGACAAGGATGCCCTCTCTCACCACTTCTGTTCAACATAGTTCTCGAAACACTGGCCAGAGCAATTAGACAGACGAAAGAAATTAAAGGCATAAAAATAGGAAAAGAAGAACTTAAATTATCACTATTTGCAGATGACATGATTCTATACCTAGCAGACCCAAAAGGGTCTACAAAGAAACTATTAGAGCTAATAAATGAATTCAGCAAAGTGGCAGGATATAAAATCAACACGCATAAATCAAAGGCATTCCTGTATATCAGCGACAAATCCTCTGAAATGGAAATGAGGACAACCACTCCATTCACAATATCTTCAAAAAAAATAAAATACTTGGGAATCAACCTAACAAAAGAGGTGAAAGACTTATACAATGAAAACTACAGAACCCTAAAGAGAGAAATAGAAGAAGATCTTAGAAGATGGAAAAATATACCCTGTTCATGGATAGGCAGAACTAACATCATCAAAATGGTGATATTACCAAAAGTTCTCTATAGGTTTAATGCAATGCCAATCAAAATCCCAACGGCATTTCTTGTAGAAATAGAGAAAGCAATCATGAAATTCATATGGAAAAATAAACGACCCAGAATAGCAAAAACAATGCTAAGCAGGAAGTGTGAATCATTCGGTATAGCGATATCAGACTTCAAACTATACTACAGAGCAATAGTAACAAAAACAGCATGGTACTGGTACCAAAACAGGCGGGTGGACCAATGGTACAGAATAGAGGACACAGAAACCAATCCACAAAACTACAACTATCTTATATTTGATAAAGGGGCTAAAAGCATGCAATGGAGGAAGGATAGCATCTTCAACAAATGGTGCTGGGAAAACTGGAAATCCGTATGCAACAAAATGAAACTGAGTCCCTTTCTCTCGCCATGCACAAAAGTTAATTCAAAATGGATCAAGGAGCTTGATATCAAATCAGAGACACGCCGTCTGATCGAAGAAAAAGTTGGCTACGATCTACATACTGTGGGGTCGGGCTCCTCAATAGGACACCCATAGCACAAAAGTTAATAACTAGAATCAACAAATGGGACTTACTCAAACTAAAAAGTTTTTTCTCAGCAAAAGAAACAATAAGAGAGGTAAATAGAGAGCCTACATCCTGGGAACAAATCTTTACTCCTCACACTTCAGATAGAGCCCTAATATCCAGAGTATACAAAGAACTCAAAAAATTAGACAATAAGAGAACAAACAACCCAATCAACAAATGGGCCAAGGACCTGAACAGACACTTCTCAGAGGAGGACATACAATCAATCAACAAGTACATGAAAAAATGCTCACCATCTCTAGCAGTCAGAGAAATGCAAATCAAAACCACCCTAAGATACCATCTCACTCCAGTAAGATTGGCAGCCATTATGAAGTCAAACAACAACAAGTGCTGGCGAGGATGTGGGGAAAAGGGTACACTTGTACATTGCTGGTGGGACTGCAAATTGGTGCAGCCAATTTGGAAAGCAGTATGGAGATTTCTTGGAAAGCTGGGAATGGAGCCACCATTTGACCCAGATTTTCCCCTTCTTGGTCTATTCCCTAAAGACCTAAAAAGAGCATGCTACAGGGACACTGCTACATCGATGTTCATAGCAGCACAATTCACAATAGCAAGACTGTGGAACCAACCTAGATGCCCTTCAATAGACGAATGGATAAAAAAAATGTGGCATTTATACACAATGGAGTATTACTCTGCATTAAAAAATGACAAAATCATAGAATTTGCAGGGAAATGGATGGCATTAGAGCAGATTATGCTAAGTGAAGCTAGCCAATCCCTAAAAAACAAATGCCAAATGTCTTCTTTGATATAAGGAGAGTAACTAAGAACAGAGTAGGGACGAAGAGCATGAGAAGCAGATTAACATTAAACAGGGATGAGAGGTGGGAGGGAAAGGGAGAGAGAAGGGAAATTGCATGGAAATGGAAGGAGACCCTCAGGGTTATACAAAAGTACATACAAGAGGAAGTGAGGGGAAAGGGAAAAATAATACAAGGGGGACAAATGAATGACAGTAGAGGGAGCAGAGAGAGAAGAGGGGAGGGGAGGGGAGGGGAGGGGAGGGGAGGGGAGGGGGCGATAGTAGAGGATAGAAAGGCAGCAGAACACAACAGACACTAGTATGGCAATATGTAAATCAATGGATGTGTAACTGATGTGATTCTGCAATCTCTATATGGGGTAAAAATGGGAGCTCATAACCCACTTGAATCAAAGGGTGAAATATGATATATCAAGAACTATGTAACGTTTTGAATAACCAACAATAAAAAATTAAAAAAAAAAATTGGAATAAGGGAGGAAAAAACCATCCAATTACCATATGTATCTACTCCACAAATATATATTCAACTTATAATAAAGTTGGGATTTTCAGGCATGATTATTTAATTGATGAGTTATGAAGAAACACTAAAACAATATTATATTAGTATATAATATATAGTTATAAATGAATATAATATTGTTTTAATATAAAAGTAAATATTAAATTAATATGTAATATTACATTAAGTACTTAAAATATAGGCAGAAAAAAAACTCTCTTTAGCAAAGCAGCTATATTCCAAGAGGTGTTACTAAAGAAATAAGTGAAAAGGTTAGTGGTAAAACCTGAGAATCCTACATAGCCAAAATAAAGAGTACATAAATAAGTATAAATCTTGGTGATTAATTTAAATTAGGCTACCATAAACTCTCTGAATAGGGATGTGGAATTGTATTTCTTCTCTCTCTCTCCCTCTCTACCTCCCTATTTCTGTCTCTCCCCCTGTATCACTTTAACTTGTTTTTTCTAAGCTTAAATATTTTTGTTGGTTATTCTATAGATCATAATGACTTATAACTTAACTCATGTAAGTTCAGTATAAATTGCTATTTTTCTATGATTCATTAAAATATGGAAGAAATTAGGACTGTTTATTTTCTTCATCCCTCTGGATTTATAATACTTAAATTGTAATTGTTTATATTGTGATATTTTCCAATAAGTTTTCAGTTTGGTTTACTCTTTTCAATGATCCCCATCCTCTCAGCATTTTGAGATTTTTATTATATGATATTTCTATCTTAAAAAATCCTTTTAATAAATTTTAAATCAGCCCAACTAAAGGCAATTTTTCAGATTTTAGTTGCTTAACAATATTCATTTTGTTTCATTTTTAAGAATACTTTCATTTAATGGATGTAAGGTTGAACTTAGGAATAGAAATATGATATTTCACTGATTTATAGTAAACACTAATTTTTTAAAACTGAGAAAAGTATTTTTATTATTATTTCTCTACATATATGATTTTTCTGTTTGCTTCTTACCAATTTTACTATGATGAGTCTGAGTAAATATGGATTTAGTTTTAATTTTATTTTTTGATATTTATAATACTTCTTATAAATTTGTGAATTTATGTCTCCATTACTACAGAAATACTCTTATCTATTAACTTTTTAGATATTCTGCCCCATTTTCTTCTCTCTTTCTGGAACTTTAAATTTTAATTGTGGTTCCATGACTCTACAAGTAGTTTATTCTATAAAATTAACACTATAACTTACTTGGGCTGCCATATGATTTTGGACAAAATTATAACTAAAAAAAATTTACAACTTACTTACAACTTCAATTTTATTTTTTAAAATTAGCATTTCTCACATGTATATTTCAGAGGAAAAAATACTCTCATATAGTCAGTCACTCTTTAGCTTAGCTAATTTAAAAATTACAAGAAAATAAGTAGCAAAAGAAAAATAAATATACAAAATTAGTCATTAAAATAATTGATCATTCATGGCTAAAAAGAGTTCAGAAATAAGATAGACATATATTTTACAAATATATATACTGATTTTTCTGTTTTATGCTACATTGCAGTTCAGATTTACATGGTTCCGTGTTACACTCATAGGTAAATGCCTAACATCCAAAATTTGGTAGCGGATGTAAATTAACATTTTTTTAAAAAGTTTTGGTGAAATTCTAGCTTTGTTTTGGAAAGCATAATAAAGATGAGTAGTTCTCAGTTTTTAGCAATATGTTTTGAGCAATAATGAAGAAAACAAAACACTTTACATGATCTAGCCAAAGCTAAAGTGATGCATAACTTTTACTCATTTAGTGATAAGAGATTTCAAAAACCGATTTGAATTACTAAGAATTTATGGAATTGATTCTCAAGGTGTGCTGTTTTTTTTTTTTTGTTTGTTTGTTTGTTTGTTTTTGTTGTTGTTTTGTTTGGGGGCTATTTTATTGGGAAATGTGTTGTTTTCCAAATTTCTTTTTCAACTAATTTATTGTTGGATTATAAGAACACAATTGATTTCTGGGTGTTGATTTTGTATCCTGCTAATTCACTGAATTCATTTATGAATTCTCAAAGTTTTCTGGTGGAGTTTTGAGGTTTTCTAAATATCAGATCATGTTGTTGGCAAAAACTAGCTATGGCAAACATAACTAGTTTTAGCTCTTCTTTTCCCATTCATGAATTTTAATTTTATTCATTTGCCAAATAGCTCTATGTGGGGACAAGTGCATGGAGTACTGCATATATGGCACAAGATAAGGGCATCTTAGTAGCAGGCCACTCCCCTCCTGCTAGGCATGTGAGCAGCAGTCTGCTTACCCTGACAACATAGCCCTGGGCATAAGGCCATGTGTTGCAGTCCCTGTTCTTGCTCCACAGCCCACTCCTTGATTGTTCACTGCAAGGACAGTTAGCAGACATTGCATTTGTGGCTGCCTGTAATCTGCTTAGCTACTGCCTGAGTATATATACATGGTAACTGTGCAAAAAAATCAGACCTGCTTCCTGCTTGGTCTCCTCCGGAGGTCTTGATTAGCGACTCCGCAGCCACAGTCCTCAACCCTGTTCTGTGGACCTCCTCGCTGGATGAGAGAGAGCCTACGAAGCTCTGGCTAGAGATTTGAGGACTGTGTTGAAGAGAAGTGGTGAAAGTGGACATCTCTCTCTTGTTCATG
This sequence comes from Marmota flaviventris, assembly GCF_047511675.1. Classification (NCBI taxonomy): domain Eukaryota; kingdom Metazoa; phylum Chordata; class Mammalia; order Rodentia; family Sciuridae; genus Marmota; species Marmota flaviventris. The sequence continues at coordinate 92,398,086 of NC_092501.1, read as the reverse complement.
TTTTAGAGGTAATGCTTTCAGTTTTTTTTTTTTTTTTTTCCATTTAGAAGGATGTTGGACATGGGTTGTCATATATAGCTTTTACAATGTTAGTATGTTCCTTTTATTGCTGTTTATTTTTTTCTAGTGTTTTATCAATGTGCTTTATCAAATGCTTTTGATACATCTATTGAGATAATTATGTGATTCTTGTCTTTAAGTCTATTGATTTCCATGTGTTGAACCAACCTTACATCCCTAGGATGACCCACTGTGCTCTATATTTTAATGTGTTTTGGTGGGTAATTTGCCAGTATTTTATTAAGAATTTTTGCATCTATGTTTATCAAGGACATTGGTCTGAGGTTTTCTTTCCTTGATATGTCTTTGTCTGGTTTTACTATCAAGGTGATACTAACTTCATAGAATGAGTTTGAAAGAGTTCACTCCTTTTCCATTTTATGAAATTGTTATGGGGAGCCACTCCAGAAAGCACTCTAAGTTCAAATTTCAAATCAAAAGAGAGCTTTATTTACCTAACCAGGGACTGTCACCCACCACAGAGACTCAAGCTTTTGTGGGAGGACAGCTGCTTCCTGGTCCATCCAAAGAGAATCTAAGCACAAAACCACAACTCAGTGGTTTGCTTATCATCATGTAAGCTAGCCAATGATAGAAATAAAAACATTAATAAGTGAGACCTGTGGGCTCTAGGCAGGACTAAAATTTTTTAGTCGACAAGCAAGAGATAAAAAGAAGCTAAAAAAGTATTAGCTTTGCAGTTAAGTTGACCACAGTCTCAGGTTCAAGCAGGTGCTAGATAGTCTATTCCTGAAATTTGGCCAGGGGTGGTGGGGCGAGAATCTACTTCAAAGTCAATGTTGACCCACAAGGGCATTAAAACCAGGATGTAGTTCACTAGGATCACTGCTGCATCCTGAGTAGGATACAATTTGTGGGATACAAAGTACAAAAGATAATTTTTAAAATAAGAAAATAGCTTTCCTTTCAGTTTCTCAGAAACAGCTCTTGTAACACTTTTTTATAGAAGGTAGCAAAATGGAGTCTTAGGACTGTCTATCACAGTTCTTATTTATAATTGTCTTATCTTACTTATAAAAAGCTTATATCCATAATCTATATTTTTTTACTAATCTATAAACTATAACTTACACTCTTATTGATTGTATTTATCAGTTCACACCATAACAAAATAACTTGAGGACAATTGGTATTAGTTCTCCTTTAATGGCTTGATAAATCTCAGCTGAGACTCCATCCAGTGCTGGGCATTTTTTTTTTTTTTTTGATAGGCTTTTCGTGGCTTCTTAAATTTCAATATTTAAAATTGAGCTGTTAAATTTTCTATATCCTCATGGTTTAATTTAAATAGGTTATATGTCTCTAGAAATTCTTTGATATCTTCAGGATTTTCTAGCTTATTGGTATGTAAATTTCAAAGTAGTTGCTGATAATCTGTATTTCAGTAGTGTCTGTGGCAGTATTTCATTTTTCATCACTGATATTCATAAATTAATCTTTTTCTCTCTTCTTTTGGTTAGTTTGGCTAAGGTTTTATCAGTTTTGTTTATTTTTTCAAAGAACCTACTTTTTGGTTTGTTAATCGTTTGAATTTTTTAAATCTCAATTTCATTGATCTTGGCTCTCATTTTAATTATTTCCTGTCTTCTACTGATTTTGCTGTTGAGTTGTTGTTCTTTATTCTAGGGCCTTGAGATGTAATGTGATATTATATATTTGGAATCTTTCTATTTTTTTATGTATGAGTTCAGTAAAATGAACTTTTCTCTTAGGACTGCCTTCACAGTGTCTCAGTGATTATATTGTGTTTTATCAATATTCCTATATTGATTCACATAATAGAATTTTATTATACAATTTCACAGATAACATAATTGTTGTGAAAATGTATAAGAAAAGTTTAGCAGGACTTCAAGCAAAGCATTGTCAATAGAGTTACAGCTGTTATTTTTATAAATTAAAAATAATGGGACATATACTAATCAAAATAGTCTATTTTATACATAGCATTTTCCACTCACTTTGAAGAGATTTACTGAAACATTTTTTTTCTGACCATTTAATGTGAATTTTTATGATAATTTATAAAATGATATAAAATTATTTCTATATATTAATGTTATTCTTAAATAGCTTTGATAGCTGAAAGGTTAATTCATTGAACAAACTGGAAAAGGTAATGCTGAGCCAGAGAACCAAAAGAATTGTCTTTTTTATCCTTACACTTTATATTTCATATTTAACATAATTTTGTGACATAAATATTTGGTCAAAATTTTTCTCCATCCACCCCAAATTTTTCTTTTATAAATAAGTGTTTAAACTTTGTTTAGTCTTAGCATGACCTGATTTTTTGCACATAAATATCTGTTTCAAAACTGTCCTTTATATCTGTTGCACAGGGTTCTGACTATAATGAATATTAATGTACTGTATATTTTGAAATTTGATAATTTGAAAATTAAGTTTTGAATTTTTCTCACCACAAAATGTGTGGTAAGGTAATGGATATGTTATTAAGCTTGATTTCATCATTGTGCAAAATATATCTCAATAAATCACATTGAAACACATAAATATATACAAATATATAATTTTTGTCAAATAAAAATCATATGGAAATACGTAAGAATAGTGAAATAATACTAAAAAAATTAAAAATGATGAAGTGTGGTTCATTCATTTCCTATTAAAATATCAAAATGTGGTTATAGTAAATCCCATTTTTAAAACAATCTAATACTGGCATATGAAAAGAAAAAGTGTAGTATAATAGAATAGAAATTACAGGAATACATATGTATTTGGGTCAAAAATGCATGTGGACATTTAATATATGCAAACTAGGGCAATAATGGGTATTTTAATAAATGGTTCTTGGAGAATTGGATAATCATTTGGAAAAATAGAAAATTACATACATGTTTTAAACCATAAAATAACAAAAGGATAAGTTATCAAAGTGTAAAATTGAAACTATACTTGTAAAAGAAAACATAAATGAATACACAAACTGTGACATAAAATCTAGAACAAACAAAAAATCTTTTAAAAAACTTAAAGACTTCTTTAATATATGTGAAATAGTAGGATAGTAGGATAGCTGTGAGAAAATGTTTGGAATGCATACAAAAGTCAGAAAAACATTCAAATATATGAAGAACATTTTCTCATTAAGGGACAAATTACTATGAATAAGATAAACAAATGGGAAAAGTCCTACACGGACTTTTCACCAAAATTATAACAAATAATTTTGGTGAAAATTATGTTATTTGAATATGATGTGTCCCTCACAAACTCCTGTGAAAATTCAAAAATGTTCAGAAGTGAAAAGTTCAGATTATGTAAGCTGTCAGCTCATCAGTTGATTAATCAACTTGATATATTAATAGTTTGAATGTATTAAGTCATTGTAGTCAGGTGGGTATTCCCAAAGAAGTAAGTCATTAGGGGCTGCTTTGTGGATTTATATTTTGTTCCTGGCATCTCTTTGTTTCTCTGTCTTTCTGTCTCTGTCTCTCTCTCTACTTCTCAGCAGCCATGAGCTGAGCAGCATTCTTCTGCCACACTCTTCTGCCATGATATTTTTCTTTACTTGGGTCCAGAGAAATGGAGTTGTCCCACCATAGACTGAAACTTTGAAACTGTGATCCCACCATAAACTTTTCCTCTTCAAAATTGTTCTTGTCAGGTGTTTTGTTTACAGCAGTGAAAAACTGATACCAATAGCTATTATGATATGAATAAATATTAACATTATTTAAAATTAGAGAAATCCATCAATTTGTAGTGAAATTTGTCAATATGTAATAAATATATCAGGAACAGTTTTTGTCTCAAAAGACATCTATTATATTAATCTGAAGATATTAACTAAAATGCAGAAATGTATACATGCAAGTTTATTTATTGATGCATTTTATGCATTATGAAATATTGGAAGTAACCTACTTATAAGAGTGGTTGAATCAACTATTGTACATATAAACAATTGCATCCAGAAAACACAGAAAGACAGAGAAACATGATTGATACATTGGTGTGGAGTGAGTCCAGGATATTTTGTTAAGTGAAAATAAGCAAAGTAGGGCTGGAGTTGTAGCTCAGCGGTAGAGTGAACTGCTTTCGATTCCCAGTACCACATATATATAAGAAAATAAAATAAAGGTCCATAAGCAATTAAAAAAAAGAAAGAAAAGAAGCAAAGTGAAAAAGAATTATTTTAGTATGCTGTATATCATGTAAGGAAAAAGAAAATGAAAGGAAAATGATAAATTTATCTGTTCAAGTGTGAAAATAAGGACACCAGAATGATAAGATAGAAAATAATGAGATTAAATTAGAACTACAGGTTGACATGTTAATGAAATGAAAAAGATGAGTACATAGCAATGTGTCAGCATGGACAAAAGAATAATGATATTGCTGTTAGTGTATCTTGTTATAAATCTGACTTTTGAATTATGTTGATGTCTTACTTGTTCAAAAAACAAACAACTAAAATCAACCAAACTGGATGGAAGCCCTTCAAGTGAACTGAAATAATAAATTCAACTTTATTAAAAATTAAAAAGAAAAAAACGCTCTTATGAGAGAATTCGTGAACAAAGTAAATAAAATGAATAATTTTGGAAAATGGTATTTTACGTACCTATTTCAATGCTAGAATAAAAAGAACTATGAATAAATATAGTGCTCTAATTAGTACATTTGCTTTCTGCAGGGTATAGATTACCAATTCTGGAATTACTTTATTTTTTAAGTTTGAGAAAACAAGTAATTATATTGTGGATAATGAGAAAGATTTATCATTTTCTAAGAAAAAAATTTATATGTATGTCAAGAAGGAAAGTTAGGATAAATTCCATATTATTGGAAGGAAATCAAACCTATTAACATGTACATTTTGTTTTATATGTATGAATATATACACAAAGGCACATATATATGTGTACATATATACAAACATATATATATATATATATATATATATATATATTTTTTGACTGTTCACTGAGGGAACTAGAATAAACAATAAACTAGCACCATACCACTGAGTGCACATAGCATATAGTTTCGTGGTTTCTGAATACAAATACAATTCTCAAAAATGAATAACGTCTGTAAGGATAAAGACTGAATTCAGGTGGGCCAAATAAAATAAATATTACATTCAATTTTGACAGAAGTTCAGTAGTATTTAAAAGATAATGGGGGATACCAAATTGTCAAAACCAACATAAACAGATTCCCACTGGCTAAATTTGAGCAGTAAATTAAATGATGATTGTGATGCAAGATAGCCTAAATTTGAGTCCTCACTAATATAAATAAATAAATAGGTAAATTATTGGAAAAGAAAATTAAGTTATTGTGAGTGAATACAACTAAAAAGAAGATTCTGTGACTGTTTGGAGAATAGTTTATATCACTAATCTCACAATAATGATGACAAAATTTTACAGTATTTAAGTGGCTTGTCATCAAATTATATACATATTTCTTTCTACAAAAGAGTTAAATACATTGGCCTACTTTATGTATTTCCTTATATTTACGAAGTCCACCTACCTTCTGATTTATTTGCCTTATGCAACTGTTCACTAAACTGACCAGACCCAGGAGCACTTTGGTGAATTCAAAGGAGGCCCCATTCTGTTGGGAGTGGGGTTTGGCTTCTGTAGTAATTACCCAGGATCCCAGTGATACTGTGGTGTCTCTGCATTGCTATCAGAATAATATTTGCCATATAGAATGAGTTAGGAAGTTTTTGCTTGTGCCTGCCTCTGATCTGGATTTTCTTACTCACCAGATTTCTCTATCAAGTTTCACCTAATTTTGAGCTGTAATGTGATGGAAAAATAAACTTACTTCATCAAAACAAATTTTGGTAGAACTCTATTTATTAACATGGATCAGAGTATAGTCTAAACAATGCACAATTCATTAGTATATAATTGTCAAACAAAATGTGACTGAGTGAGGTCAATTAATGACAGCATTTAGATAAAGAAGAACAAAAGAACTAGATTAGGGTCACAGGTTAGTGATTTAGAATTAGAGGACAAGTAGATAAAGAGGAAAGAATAAATGGAATTTTCTGAAAGAACAAAAAATATGTTACAAAACTTGAATGTTCCGCTCTATCAAATGCTGATGATTAATCAAAATACATAAAATCAGAGAAGTAAAGAACAGATGTTTGTACATAGTGCTTCTCAACAGAAGGTGCTAGTCCTTAGGGAGAATTTGAATATATTGTGTACAAGTATCTTTGGTTATTTATAGTGGTTCTTTTATTTTGGGTGCAAATAATAAGATACACTAAAAAATACTAGGTAAAACATAGTTATTTTTTCTACTTTCTGTTTAGAAATAGGGTCTTTCAATGACTCTATTGTTAATGAAGTAAATATATATTCTGTGATAAATTTACATCAAAACTAATTTTTCACATCAGTGAGTTAATGCTCTTTTTTCCTACACCTCTATGTTGATATGAAATCTATGGCAAAATTCCTATCAGTGTGACGACATGGATTAATTTTGTTCATTTTTATTTGAATACATTTGATTAGAGCTCTTGAATATATATGTATCTGTTTTAATCTGAATGTGGCCATATATAATTAGCTGAATTTAAAAACCATCAAAGAGAATTTTTTATTCTATTCTAGGAGACACTTAAATAAATCTGTTTACATGAGATAATCATAAATCAAAGATTACAGTAGAAGACAAAGTGGCAAGATTGGGAGTGGTTGAAAGTCAGAGGAAATTAATTTCAAGTAACTGGTTTAAAATAGCAATTGAAAATCTAAGATGATCTATATGAATAAACCATATTACTTTGTCCTTATATTTGCATGAAGATCTTCTGTTTCACTATCCAGGAAAGGGAGATAATCAAGGAGGTTTTGATAATTCTCACCAAATCTCACACATAAATTCTTCACAGAAGAGAAGCAGAGAATTAATAAAGGTGATGAAAATACGTCAACATGTCATATTTCCGTGGTAGTACTTCTCTGTCAGACAAAGCCTACTTCTTATACATTCTTCCTGTGAGCCTCTCTTATCTGACAAAATTTTACAGTATTAAAGTGGCTTGTCATCAAATTATATACATATTTCTTTCTACAAAAGAGTTAAATACATTGGCCTACTTTATGTACTTCCTTATATTTATGAAGTCCATCTACCTTCTGATGTTAGTGGTCTGTAGTGATGTTTATCAATGACAATAAATTGGTTTCACTAGATATGTACTTACATCATATTCTGAGGTTTCACTAGATATGGTTTCACTAGATATGTACTTACATCATATTCTGAGGTAACTTCACAAGGCTCTCTCCTTCTGTGAAATAGATCACTTGGTTTGTAAACCTTAAAATATAAATGGCTATATATATATATATATATAGTATAATTTTGATCCTAATTCTAAGTTTGGTAGGGATATATTTGGTAGAGATGCAGTTTTACAAATTAGAATCTAATCTGGTAAAATGCAGGAGTACGTGAATCCAATGTGCACTATCAGGCAACAAAAGTTACTTTGCCCTCCAGGAACTATAATCAGGCAATGGACTAGTGTCTAAAATGCAAGTAAATGGAGTAACTGCCAAACTGGTTTATACAAGAGTAACTGCAGTCATGCTTTTATTTTTTAATGAAATATTTATTTATTTATTTACTTATGAAGGACCCATAGTGGTGGCTTTCCTACGTATCCCTCCATTTTCCCTTAACAACATAGCTCCAAATTTGTCAGGAAACTGTTAGTGCCCATGTGATATAGAAGTGAGATCCTCTCTGGCCTCAGTTGACAAAATAAAGTATTCAAATAGCAATTATTTTTATTTCCTTAATACACACACACACACATATATATATATATATATATACATATATATATACATATATATATATATATGTATATATATATGTATATATATATATTGTTTTTGTTTTTGTTTAAGGAATGTCTACTTGAAAATTTCTAGGAAATTACTTATTCTTTGCTAACAAAAAGGTGCAATACATCAGAAATTTCATCTTTTTTTACTGGACATTTTCACATTTTTAGCTATTTATAGGGAAAGAGACATGCTATGATACCAAAATAAAATATCTATGGATATTCTACAAATTACAAAGTGTAATAAAGAAACAAGTATCAGAGCTGATGCTGTGTCTGTGTATTATCTCAACCATGGAATTGCTTAAATTCCATAAAACTAGTTGTAAGAAAAATGACTATATCATTGGTAACTTACTTTTCAATTGGCTTTAAGTTATGTTCATTCTTTACCATGCTAACATAGCAATCTCTGGATGAATGTTCCTATTGATATAATAGTACTTGTAAGTATCAGGAGCTGAACAATTGACACATTGATACATCAAGGACTGAAAAGCATTTGACCTGTTATATGCACATTTGTGAGTGAGAAATTTTTTTAAAAAAAGAATATAACTACAGTTGAGCAACACTTAACTAAACTGGCATATAAACAAAAAGACAAATATGCTATTGGATAACTAGTGCATAAATTAATTTCCTAAGGAATTACCAAAACTATTAAATAGAACTGCATAATTTGCATCCCCTTATTTTTAATTGGCAAGTATTATATGAATTATTGAAGAAAAATGGGGGTGTTTAATTAATTGTGGTGAATACAAAGCAATTATATCTTTTTATCAAACTCAAAACATGTTCATTATTTTGTTAATGTATGTCCATTTAATCTGTACATCCATTAACTATGTATCATTCCACAAAGTCCAATATGTCTCCCTCATGGTGTATAAGTGATAATGCAAGGAAACAATCAAGTGTAATTTTGCTCAATAGAAAATAGAAAGATATGGAAATTCTTGAATGTTCTGAGGGAACAGTGTGAAATTATAATATAAAAATCTGAATACATAAATTAAGACTTTATATTTTAAAAGAAGTGAAACAGAGAGTAAGATAATATCTTACTGACTCACTTAAATTTTATATTAATTTTCTGGAAATATTTAACTTAGGAAATGGCACTTATTATTTCCTGAACCAGTTCTGTTTCTTTCTGTTAATCTCTAAATTTCTTTCAAATTCAATATGCATTTATATTTTAAAAGAAAAAAGGCTTTCCTTCATATTTTAGATTATATTGATCTAAAAAGATAATTAATATTTATAACAGATTCTTTCTGTGAGGATCATTTTGATGTCAAAAGTATTTGCCAAATTATGTGATGTATTCCACAGTTATATTTCTTAATTAATTAATTGACTTTTGTGACCTCTAATCTTAATCTGTATGCTTTTTGTATTTGTTTCATAAATATGTTATTAAATTCATTAACATTTAAGACTTTTGCAATTACAGCTCTTAATGAATAATTTTCCCTCATTTTAAATAGGATTTTCTCTTTTTTTTTGTAATTTTTCTTGATTAGCTCATTTAAAAAATAGATCGGCTGCTAGCTTATATACTTTCTTCTCCTTTATTTTTTTCCCTGCAGTGCTGGAGATTGAACCCAGGACCTTGCAAAAGCTAACAAGTGTTCTATCAGTGAGCAACATTCCCATCCTGATATCATCTTTTAAAATTTAATTTGAAGTATTAAATTGGTATAGAACTTTGATCTGTATACATTTTCTGGCCCTATTGCATTACTTATTGGTGCCAAAGTGGTTAATAATTTGTTCAAAAATGAAGTAATGTACATACGTGTTATACACACATGCACATCACCCCATATATGTACTTTGTTCACCATTCTCTCACAAATACATCTAGATAACAGCCCGCACAGGTCATATTCTCGATATTATAATTTAAACTGACTTCTGTGCTTCTTTTTATAGAATTACTATATTATTTTCATCATGTCCAATAAGATTTTTTATTTCAGGATCTATGAAAACCCATCTCATATACTGTATCTTATAAACAAATTTCCATGCCCATATTACTGTATAATTAATTCCTCATGCAACTGAATCACCTCATCCTTCCTAGACTTCTATAATACCATATTTATGATCAGTAGGATTTGTCTACCTTGTACTGTTTTTTAAGTTCTCTTCAATTTTTAGTTCATGTTTAACCAGGAGACCATGATGGCAAAACACTGTAACACTGTATTTATTAGAAGTAGTTTCTTCAAGTATTTTGTTTCTTAAACCTAAGTCCAAAAAGTAGACAATCCTGCTCTCCTTTATTAATGAATCCAAAACATTACACTTAATTCTTTGTTCACAAGCTTAAATACCATTAGAAGGACTCCACACTGAAGGTTATTACTATTTCTCCTTGTTTTCAGTTACTGACTTTTCAATCACAGCCCCTCACTTACTGAATATCTTTTATTACCTGGACAAAAGTCTCCTATTGTTTTTTTTTTTGTTGTTGTTGTTTTTTTTTTTTTTTTTTTTTTGTGTGTGTGTGTGTGTGTGCTTTCCTTATGCATCCATTATCATCAGTTAAGATGACTCATCCAAACAAATACATCTTTCAAATACTTTAACCCAAATTATGAAGGCTCATTTTATATTCTCTTTCATTATGACTTCAGCAGTCATTTCTTGAACCTTTCATTATTGGTGACTGAATTATACTTGGTGTACTGATTCTAACCTCTGTGTCTACCTACTACTTTTTTCTTTCCTGTATACCTTATGCAAATATTTTAATGACCTAGTAATTTCTAGTTCACCAATGCTACCACCCCCAAATATTTATACACTCTTGTAATTCTCTCTTTTCCAAAATAGATTCCATAACTAGCCATAACAATTCCAATGATCAAAATTGCTGTAAAAAATGCCCAAGATTAATTTACTTTCCCATAAAATTAAGACTTCAAGCCTCAAATTTGCATTTGACCCTCCCCACCAATTCCAAACCACCTCACTTATAAATTAGGTCACCATATCACACTTTATTGTCCTGTAAAATCTTAATATTAGTATTATCCATATATACCAATTTTAAAATCAAAAATATTTGGAAAATAGTGGATGTAAGAGGAAAGGTGCTCAAGTTCCCAAATTATAATTTAATTTATAATTTTTATATTAAATTAAAATTTTGAATTTACAAATTCATTCATGTGTTTTCATTTTGTCATTCTAATAATTGGATAAGTAGATCTTCTCTTCATCAATATATAGTTCATTCTCTTTTGTGCTCTGGAGATCTCATCCTCTTTCATCTTTAAAGGATTACTTAATAGTCACTTTTATAATTGAATTTTGAACATCCTATTTTAAATCACTAGTTTTTATCTATATACAAAAGTCCTTTTACCTCCCATCTATAAAACCAATATGTCTCCCTTATGAATGACCCAAATTGGTGGCTAATATTCCTGTTCTTCCCAACCCCAGATACCACCTAAGATTTCTGCTTTTGCCATTGAAAACTTGATAACCAAAATTTTCTAGTTTTGTTTTCTACTTTCTCACTTCTGGGTAATCTTTAATATTTTTCAGTCTACTATCTTTAGGAAAATTGCTGCTTTTAAAATGCTCAATGAGAATGGACTTTTTGGCAAATCATTTATTTGAAAGTTGTTTTTTTTTTTGAGTTGTTGAAAATTGCTTTATTGGAGTATAACTGGTTTACAGAATGTGCATTTTGATGAGTCTGGAATATGCAAACATCATCATCAGTGAGGACATTATCAGTATCAAGATAGTAGACACATCCAACATCTCCCAAGGTTTCTTTGTGGCTCTTTTTATTGTTGGTGTTTGTGGTAAGAACACTAAACATAAGAAGTACCCTTTTAACAAATTTTGAAGGGCTAATACCTTTTACCTCTAGCACTATATTGCATGTTAAAACACTTTATCTTTACTTGCCTGTGATTATTTTACTTCCCTAGTTTTCTATATTTTTCACACGTTATTTAATTCATCTTTTTTTTTATTTTTCTCTCTTCTCTCTCTTTTTGCTTTTTATATTTCTGGAGTAACCCTAAGCTCAGCTTTATTCCTCTACTTTACCTTCAATTTTTCCTTTAAGTGAGAAAAATATTACATGTGAACTTTGAACTTTAATATCTTATTACCCACTGCCCCCCTACAATTCAACCACAACACACACAAACCTTTCCTAAGATCCAGACTAAACTAACCAACTCTCTACTTGACATGGCAGTTGTATGGTTCACGTTTTTGAGAATATTATATTTAAGTTCAGGTAATTTTATGATCTGAAGTCAACACTGGCCCCTCATTAAATGTCAAATGTGTAGACAGCCATTAAACTGAAGGCCTCCTTAACCCTGAGGTTTTCTGCTTGCTTCATTTTGTCTGCTGGTGATTCCTTTATTTTGTTGTAACATTAGTAATGCTCTTCCCATTGTTCATTCCAGAGCTGCATGTTCTTTAGACATTCTGGGACTCCCTTTACTTTGGGCATTTGTGCTTGTTCTTATTCTATTTTCTCAAGATTGTAAAGATGTTTCCCAAGTACTTCATAGCTCACATATTTCACGGAAATGTGTGCTCTAAAGAAAACCACCATCTGTTGATAATGCTTACTAACATTATTGTTTCTTCCTCCTATCTACTTCCAACTTGGCATTTGTTGCTGTTTACTTATGCTATTTCTTTATATTTAAAGTTTAATGCATATTTTCATCATTAGAATATACATTTAATAAGCATATTTCTTATGAGGTAAATTTATAAACTGGAAAGTGATTTTTATCTATTATCATTTTATTTTCTTTATTAAACTACCATTTATATTTTATAACACCTATAACTCCTCCTGTATTTTTAGTTAATATGTTCTAAGTTATTGGCCCTTAGTCCTACCCTAAGCTAATTCCAGTTTCTGATAACTCCTCAATGACCTGATCGAATTTCCACATATATTTTTGCACATTCTACAATGAGCATGTGTGGAATATTTGTACAAACTTCAAATACTATTTACATTTATTGCCATTGTGAAAGCATGGACATAACAGTTCCTTGGTAAAAACCATTCTGTTCTCTACCTCTGTGACTTCAGCTTCTTAAGACTTCTCATGAAGTGAGGTTACACATTTTTTGTTTCTCTGTGCCAGGCTTACTTCATTTAGCATATGTTCTCCAGGTTCAGACATGTTCTTGCAAACAGTAGGAAATCCTTCTTCTGTAAGGCTGAATGGAAGTTATCAGGGTTTGGGTGAAGGAGAGACATGTAAGCAAAGAGTGTAAAATTATATTTATACAGGAGGAATAAGTTCAGTTTATTGTACAATAATATTATAATTAATAGCAATGTGTTGTGTATATCCAAATTAGTAATAGTAGCTTTTAAAAGTTTTCAATACAAAAATGTAAGCAAGTGGAGTAGTTAGTCGATATGTTCATTAGTTTGATTTAGTCTTTCCACAGTGTTAACACATATAAAAACTTCATTTTGTAAGCATCAATATATGTGATTTTTTTAATTAAAAAATTAAAAATAGAAAAGAAGTTTAGAAAAAAATATTTCAATTGGAAGTTTTTTTATTTTTCTTTTCAAACTTCTTATCTTCTCCTGGACTAATTGGATATAATATCCTGCTGATTTTAACATCAAAATATGTATTATTTTCTTATTAATTATGATTTCAGTAAGTTTATAGTGTAATTATTCACTAGGATTGAACTGTGCAGTTATAATAACATCACATTCAGATAATTACATTCTATTGATTTATTCACTTCTTTATAAATTGTTCACATTTTAGAGAAAATTTTCTTTATGAAATAAAATATTAATATAATAAATTATTATACTAACATTTTATAATTATGAGACTGAAAAGTAAATCTCAATTACATTTCAAGGTCATCCAACCCATCAAGTTCTGAAGCCTATCATTTAGTAGATCTTTTTAATGTCAGGGAATCTGTATTATAAATAATATCCCACATGATTTTGATAATCTTGCAGTTTGAAACAACTAATTGTTCTAGACTAGATCAATTTCCAAAGCCTTTTTAAAATTCTGTCTCCTAGTTCTAACTTAGAATGCTTTCTAAATAAAGTCCCTATTTAAAATCATTCCCTATAGTCTTTTTTTCCCCATTATCTGATACTCTTGTATATGTTTCAGAGCTTATTATTTGTCATATGTTAGAGTTATAATTTATAGATGCATTATACTTCTACTTAAATAATCATTGACTGAGAAGGAGCCTTGTTTTCTCATTGTCATTGGGAAGGGCATGTCTGTTTATGCTTTTGCATTTATTTGTTTGTTTGTTTGAAGTACTGGAGATTGAACTCAAGGGTCCTTTTCTACAGAGTTACATCTGTTTTTATCTTTTATTTTAAGACAGAATATTTTTTACCATGCTGACCTCAGACTTGCATTCCTTCTACCTCAACCTCCATAGTAGTTGGGATCAGGGATATGTGCCAGTGCACCTGGCTGATAATTTTGCATTATACCTTCTTCCATCCATTTTACCCTTCGTATTAGTTTGCCACACATTAACTATTCTGCATATAAAATATTCCTTGGTATAAGTTCTTCTTTGTATGTAATACACACTGTGGAACAAATATAATAAGATTCAGTAATATATTCGGATTTGTCAACCAATGTTTCTGTAAAATACTCTTACTGCTATTCTTATTTTAATAATTTTTTTTACATAATCGACAAACTACAGAGTATATTATCAATTTATATTTGTGTACTTGAGATAAATAGACTAGACAGTTTCTTAGAAAAGCCAAATATTTTGTTGTTTCAAATGTCAAAGAAAAAATAAATTTTATTTTTCATTATATATATATATATATATATATATATATATATATATATATATATATGTCTTTGTTGAAGGAAACCATTAATTATTGTAATAGCTGGGACATTAAGTGTTAAGCCTGGTTAGTTTTTATAGTATACAGAAAATGTGGCACATTATCTTTGAAATAAAAGTTTAGAAAAAAGAATCACCACTGTTTGTTAGAGTCTGTAAACAAGTCAAAAATAACACCTGGCATTTAGCCAGGGGAATGTTAGAGTTCCTAAACAAGTCTGGATGGTGCCTGGCAAAATGCCAGAGGGAGTGGTTTGAGAAGTAACAAAAGTGAGCCATTAAGTGTAGAGATTCCTTATTGGTTGACTGATGTATCTAGTTTATGCTAATTAGATAAGCTCTGTGGAATGTATAAATACTGCTCCTGTCCTGCAATAAACGGCTCCTACTCCTGCTGTATCAAGCTACACAAGTTATTCGTCACCCCCCTGATTATTCTGCTGCAGCCGGACTGCGGCAACTGTTCTGGACTCATTTGGAAGGTTTTATGTACCTCTCAATTAATCTTTTCAAATAAGAAAAGTGAGTTTTGAAATGTTCGGTCTACTTTCTTTCAATATTCCTCTTCATAAAAACTTGATTTTCTTTTTATCATTTGTGATTTAGAATAATCAAAATGATATTAAAAAGTATAATTTCTTTGACTCTTTTTTCTCTCTATTCTTTGCCTTCCTAAGATCAGTATTAGTTGGCTTTCCATTCATAAATCATGAGGACTTCTTTATGCCTCTTTCTGCATACCATTTTCCTCTTCTTCGCTACTTTTTTTTTCTCATTGTCAGATTTCCCCCACCCCCCATGCCCTTTAAGCCACACTCATTATTCTTTGGAATTAAAAAAAGTCTCTATGCTGAGTTCAGCAAGTAATTTTCTCTGTAATGAAACTTACTAACACTTGGTCTTTGGGATTCAGGGCAAGTCACCTTCTACCTCCCATTTACCACCTACTGTTTTTATACAGTTACTGTTGCAAATGTTAACAGCTTTGGAAAAATATGATAATAATTATAAAGCTATGCAAAGCAGCACTAATAATAGAATTGCCCTCCATTAGTTTTCTTTTCTTTCTTCTTATGTATTAATTTATTTATTGTAGAACATAGGGCACTTTACTACTGAACTATATCCCCAGTCCTTATATTTTTATTTTGAGACAGTGTCTCACTAAATTTGTTGTTTACCAAATTGCTGAGTTTGACCTGGAACCTGCCATCCTCCTTCCTCTTGAGTAACTTGGATTACAGGTGTTGTACACCAGCTTTTGGTTTTCTTAGAAGAAATATCAAATGTATTTTTTTCTTAGAAAGACCAATATGTTATTTTGATAGCTGTGGAGTGAGGTATTTCATAGGCCTCCATGGATTCAGAGGTAGAAAGAATGCTTTCTAATCGATGTTTCCTGGAAGGCCTCATATCTCACAAGCCCTAACTTGTAAGCCTGCTTTCTTTCTCTCACTTTCAAATGTCAACCCTCTAATGTATAATTGAAGCTTAAAAAAGAAAAAAAGAAAATTTCCTGTTCAGCACAGTGCCGATTCTGTAAATTAAAAAAAAAAAAGTTATGTGAGAACCATTCAAATACTCATATCAGTGTCTAAATTCTACTCAAATCAGATTTGAAAATCTCAGCAGGTGGAGTGGAATACAAGATCTTACTTTTGCATATATGCAATCGTTAATTCCTAAGCAGTTATTACTCAAAGGAAAAGACAATGATACATGTCACTGACCTAAGGGCATTCATTACTTTTGGGGTTCTGCTAGTCACCTAGTGACTCATATTACTTGACTTATGTTCAGTCCTCAAGACTACGATTATGTCAACTGTTAGGATAAAATATGTTCATATTACATAAAATGATATAAATTTTCTTTGCTAATATACATTCTTGTTATGCATTTTTTCAATCTTAACTCTTCTTAAATTTGATATGATTAAGCCTAACTTTTGTATCTTAGAAAATTACTATAATATTTGTATAATTTATGCAAACCTCTCCAAGCGTGGTGATAATCCATTCTATAGGATAACCCAAAACTTTTACATATAAATTTGGTAATAAACTAATTATTAGATATCATTCATATTCTGTTTCCAATGTAGGATGGAATTACATACATGGAAATATCAAGAAAGACTGTGGGTAACTACATAGTCTCCATTTAGCTAAGTAGAAAATTTAATAAAATAACCATATGCAGTTCAGTGTTTTAGAAAAAAAGACATTAAAATATATATTTATTTTCAATACAAAGGGGGAAAATGGAGACTAATTCAAACCAGTTGAGATACATGCAACTTCACTAAATTTTGAAAGCTAGTTGAAAAACATCTTAATTTGGCTTACATTGATCTTCTACACTTCTTTATTCAGTGTTTAGGAAACCTTTGATATCAGTTGTTACAATGAAAGAAATGATATATATATATATATATATATATATATATATATATATATATATATATATATATATATATTTAAGTAATGATATATTGATGTACATATATATGAAAGTATGATAAATATTTGATACATTTTCACTCTGATTTTGATAAAATTATATGTTTGATGTTTATTTCTTTGATTTACTTTAAAACATGATTTTTATCTATAGTCACATTTTCATTTTCAATGATTTCGATCAATCCACAATTTATAAAATTTGTTGGTTACATAAATATTTCAAATATATTAAGAATATTTTCTACTAGAATTTCATATGATGTTGATATTACAAACAAATAAATACATAATTATGTTAGCATCTTACAAGAGACCTTATATAATTGTCCAAAGAGACAAGCTAAATAAATTTTACATAGGAATAATATGTAAGCAAAACATTAACACGAGGAAGATAAGAGTCATCTAGGAAATGCTTGGAAAAGAGAAGAACATCAAAAAAAGCATAATAGATGAAAGTAGAGATTTTGAATTTTTAAATGTGTCTGGAATACAAGAAGGGTGTATGTTTTAAATATATTTTTTCTTGTTTTATGTTATTTTATGATATACTGAAAAGATGGAAACATTTGGACGCTGACATTATATCCTGCACAGAGAATGGATTTCACAGTGTAGCTAATGATAAGCCATTGAGATGTGCAAGTGAGCTTGAAAGAATGAGAGTTTAGGCATTACCACTATCAAAGTGTAGAAAATTACTTAAAGGCTGGTGAGAAATAAAGCAGAAAGATGGATGCTATGATGGAATTTCTGGTGAGAAAGAACCAGAAGAATGGTTCTGAAGACAAGTCTCAATTATATTAGGTCTTCTGAACAGCAGACTCAGATAGTGGGAGGTGATATTCTGGTATATGAAGCCTATAATACATTCATGTTTTCTCAAAGTCCCACACAGTAGACACTAATTAGACTTGTGCCAATATTCCAGATAAATCCAATGACCGTGCACTTTCCAGTAAACATTTGAGAAATTATTTCTGTAGCATATTAGTTTCTAATAGTCAGCAAATATTTGTTTAACCATTCTTTAAAACTATTCTTATAATACTTTAACTTCAATTAAAAGTAGGAAGTTAAATAATTTAATTTGTATATGAAATCACAAGTCTATTTTCTACCTCATTTTCTTTCCCTTACAAGACCAAGAGCATTGCAAATTCTGGTTGAAACATATGCATGTGTCACATGTAATAATATTTCCTTAAGATCTTTACCTAATGATGACTCTATTAAAAGCCAGCCACCTCTCTTCCCACAAGAACAAGAGTTTGGTGGCATTTAAACACATTCATGATGAAGGTACACATATCATTTGAAACCTCACTTGACTAGGCTCTAATCACAGAGGCCTTCTCTCCCATTCTCAGATGCCCTCAAAGTCTTTGTATTTTATTTATTTATTTATTTTTTTTATCTTGGCATAGTCATGAGATTCCAGAACTCATTTTTACTTCTTTACTATTTTATCTTTACTATCTAGCCTGATGCCTCATCATTACAAGTGCGCACCCATTTTTAAATGTATGGCTGTAGGTGTCCATTCATGTAGATTAGTTTGGTTTAACACTGAAAAATATAAATCCCTTCTATATTGTAATGCTCTGCAGAATCTACTCAGGTGCTCAATTCCCTTATAAATATGGGTCTCACAGGAGCTTGGCTTACAGTCTTCTGGGAAGTTAAACATTCAAGAAAGGACTATTAAATAATCAAAGCCTTGCCTGGGGCTATTCTGTGTTCACTTTTTGTCTTTTATCTGACAGTCATCCCATGTGGTATATTTTTCGTCCCTCAAGCTAGTCTTGAACTATTTTTCTTTCTTTCTTAAACACCCACTGCTGATTATATCATTTCACCAAAGCAGTGTATATATGTCTTAGAGGGGTCAGACAGTAAGTTCCACTAAACTACAACTGTCATGGAATGATTCTTATTGTAACAGGTAACAGATTGTTGAGTCTTTAAGGAGGTAACTATCTTTACCTGAAAAACTAACCTTTGGGAAAGGAAAGGAAATATAAAAGTAGCCAATGCACATTTGCTTTAAATTCTCAATACTTTATATGTGTGCACAAATGTGTAGGCATATACATCCTCATCTATAGGTCAATATATTTATAAAAATATGCATATGTAAGTGAATAAGCATTTACATATGCAAGTAAAACTAGTATAAAATATATATTTTCTATATTTGTTATTGTTAATAATTTCTTTTATGCAACACTGTTTTGGCATATTTAAATGTGGGCAGCTTGGGACTTCTTGCTTAAAGCTATAGATATATATTTCTAAAAGATTATTCAAATATTTTTCTTCATTCTGAAAGATGTATCTGCAGGGAAAAACTCTTATCTTTTCAATTCCACACATGTTTAAGCTTCTAAATTTTGTTCTTGCCAGCAGAGATTTACTGTCAAGCACATAATTTGATGTTTGATCTCAACCTGTTAATGACTTACACCACACTTAGGGCACATTAGGCAAATGGAGCTCAATTTATTTAAATCTGAGGACTTGTACTTTGAATGCATACTAAAGGAATGGTAGTTCTGTTCATTTTTAATGGTTACATTAAAGGTAGTATCAACAGTGTCTTGGAACACAATTTAGTTTTACTCAACAATCATACTCAGTTTGATTTACACAGGAACAGTTTTTTTGATTATTTAGATGTTTACTGACAGTCATTTTAAAAAACAAAATTATTTCCTAAATATTAAGGGAATGTTTCTTATGAACATGGCTGTTTAATTAAAAATATTATTATGAGATAATTATTTTAAGGTAAATACATTATTTTGAATTGTCACAGTTGATATTCCATTCATGTGGATTAACTTAAAAAATGTTATGAAGTCAAATAACATTCCTTTTATGCATGTAAATCAAGCTAGTATTTGGTAACGTGCTGAAAAACCTTATCAGATAGTCTCTGGAAGTTTTTACTCTGTAGTTATTACAGAAGACTACTTATGTGCATTTCAAGTCTTCAAACTTTTATTTGAACTGCTTAGTGTGTCAATAGTGTGTCAAGTACACTCTTAGCAAAGATTCTTGACATGATTTTAACTTCAGATGGAAGATAAAATTTTTATAATTTCACTTTGTGTGATATTTTAATAATATTAGCAGAGTACATTTTATTTTCTTTCAAACTGGCTAATAAAGGATGTTGATTTTATTCAAATCCTATCTCCTTCTAGAAAGACTGCTGAAGGATGCTCTTTCATTGGTCAAATTGTAGTCAGGCTCCCAGGAGTCCTCTTCTCAAGGAGGCCTAAGCCTTGGGCTTTCTGGTCCATCCCAGTTTTAGCAAGAAAACTGCTACATTAGTCTAGAGAGATTCCTCCTACTCTTGGCATCTATCCAGGATCTGATCACAGCAAAATGTTGTTTGGTCAGTGTAGCTAAAAATTCTTCATAACCCTGATATTTGGTGTTAATGATTATCCATCCACAACCCTCCTCAACATGCTCCAAATCTACTAATCTTCATTTATCTTCATTGTGTAAAGAGTGGAATCTGTTCTCCCTCTCCCCTATTTCAACAACCTTGATATATATTAAAATATTTCTGCATTAAATCTTCCTTATTGATTTTTGCATCTTTTTTTGTATGTGAGAATAGAGTATACTAGAATGATATGGTTATAAAAATGTAAAATGTCTTCCTTCTTTCTCTTTTCTAGAAAATTTAATACAATACAGGAATTTTCTCTATATGTTCTGTGTGCATGCATGTGCAAGTGGTTTTGATAATTGCTTACATATTTAATTCTGTAAGTGAATTCAGTTTTACAGGTTTTGTTTTAATGTTTTCTGTTTATGATTTTCTAGAAAAATTATGTATTTTGTCTATTTTAAAATATACTATTTCCTATGGACTTCCTATTGTATGTACGTGTTTGATAAACATCTTACATATAACACAAAACTTATTTTTGTTTTACCTAATTTGGGAATTTCTTTTAAATAGAAAACAGAATGCACATATACTATTTTAGTAATTATTACAATTTGATTAAGTTCCACCATCAATTTGTGTTCTTTTTGTAACATATTCAAGATTATTTTTCCTTATTCATTCATCTGAATTTTCTATCTACCTCTGCTGTGATTTAGAATTCTAGTTAACTCTATACACTTTTAATGGTTCCTTGTGTATTCACTAAAAGGTCAGGGTCCCGTCTAACATTGTGTTAGATGATAGTCGTTTGAGAATAGACTAGTACAAAATATTTAATAAGAAAACCAAAACAAGGTATGCAATGGGTTGTAATTACATATCTTTAATTTTTAGTACATCATAATTAGCACCCATATCATTAAGAAATCAACATTATAAGCATTAGTTTCTGAAACTAATACCAATATCATAAAGAACTCAACATTATAAAAGTTAGTTTTTATAACTAATACCAATATTATAAAGAACCAAACATTATAAAAATTAATTTCTATCTACATTCATTATAACGTAATTTTTAAAGATAAATTCTTAATAATTACTAGAGAATAAAAAATCACAACCATCAATTTTCCTCCTCTAGAAAATAGGTATTTAACCAAAATTAATATGTAATAACATGATGATTAATGATATGATATGAGTTATATGTTATTAGGTGATTGGGTGTTATATGAACATCACAGAATATTTACACAAGCTGAGATAGCTTTGATGTCACTAGACAATATACCTTATAGGACTACCATTGTGTATACAAATCACCTTTGGTCAAAAGTAAATAAAGCAGCCAACAGTCATATGTAAAGGGATTCCTTGTTACTCTGAAAAATAAAAATAACATTCCAAGTATGAAATATAGTATTTATGAAACATTAATATAGTATTTACAAAACATTAATCTAAAAATTGAATAAAAGAATTAATGAGTTACCTAGTTTTCACACTTATGTGTATAAGTTTCCATATTTAAAAGATCACCTGTGATTTGGAGTAATGTGGAATTCATTCTTTCTCTTTTTCTTTCATTAGACTAAAAGTGGGCTATTGGTGGAAATCAGAATTGTAATCTTAAACCTCTAATGTTTTTCATCTAATTTTCTTGCAAATGAAAAAAAAAAGTGATAAGGAGATTTCTTTGATGTTTCTTATTTATTTATTTATTTATTTATTTATTGGGAGGCCCAATAACACCTAGTTGTTGAGTAGGTAAAACAAATAAATTAACTTCAGAATTTAAATACTCCTTTGGTAACTTATGTTGATGTAGCCAAGTTTGCTTTCTTAATTACTGCTCATCATTAAGTTAAGAAATTAACTTTTATAAGAGGGCTTGCACAGAAGGATAAACTATTCTATAGTTTATACAAAAATTTACCAGTGTTATTACAGAAAATAGTTGAATATAATGCATTTAGAAGAAAAGGGGCTATCAAAAGAATGTAAAGAGACACATAAAAGAGTTGGTAGCCCAATTGTGCTATGTGATTACAAAATGAAATAAATACAGAAAAGACATCTGGAAATTGCCATATATGAAAAGCCAGTGAAGATGGTTTGGACATGGACTGCTGAGTATCATAACTGCTCTTTTCTTTATGATAAGCCTGAATGATCACAATAAATCCATAAATAAAATGAAAAATCCAGACTCCATTTGGGGATAATTCTGATAATCTGTGTTGTACTAAAGACAAAGGTTGAGATCGCACTGAAATAAATAAAATGTGTTTTAAAGTCTTGGGTGGAGTCTATGTTTTAAAGTGATTTGGAGCTATTATTGCAGTTGTTACTTTTTGACCACCTTTTTTTTAATTGAATTTTTTAAAGTGTTGATTGACCTTTATTTCATTTATTTATATGTGATGCTGAGAATTGAACCCAGTTCCCCACACATGCCAGGCAAGTGTGCTACCCCTGAGCCCCAGCCCCAGCCCTTTTGTCCACTTTCTTTGAGCAAGTCATTATAAGTAAAAAGGTATCAAGGTTGTTGTCTTGTCACACATTTCTAAAATTCCTCATCTTTTTGGTGACTTTTGAAAACTCGAATAGATTTAGAACTATCATATCACCTTGCTGCTTAGAAGTTTTTGAAAGGATAGAATGTCAATCTAAATATTATAGGCAGTTAAAACCTTACCTTTAGTCTTAAAATTAGAACATGCCCTCTAAATTTCAATGGGTGTGAAAGAAACTACCTCCATTGTCAAATTGTTATAATATAAAATCTGTGTTCATGTTGTCCACAATAAGTTAAAAACAGCTGAAATCCATTGTGAGGAGGTTTTTTATTCATTTCAAAGAGATTATATTTTAAAACTTAATTTCTCCATATGTCGCACCATATGACCATAGCAAATCATCAGTATTGATGGTTTTAACAAATGAACCACTCCCTTTCCACAACATTTGTATGCCCCACTAAGCACCAGTGTTTTGCCTTTAAAATTTTTCAATTTTGTAAGGGTGCCACAGTGATACACATCCAATAGAAACACAATTCCTATTTTTACAGGATGAGTAATAAGCATATAATACCTTCACAAAATATGGAGCAGAGGCAAAAAAAACACAACTCCCAGTCAGCCATGTGCTTAGGAGGATAAATATCAGATATTCTACAGTGAACTGTGATGCTAACTTATAATGTTTTGCAGGCTAGGTGTATTAAAGGCATTCTTAAGATATTTTCAACTTGCAATGAGTTTATTAAGGCAAAAAACCATGATAAGTTGAGGAGCATATGTAAATATATATCAAACAACATCTGAAAAGATACATGAAACACTTTGTTGATGTTGGAACTAGTATTCTTTATTGAATTGCATGTGGGTTACACTTATCTGTTCTGTATTCTTTGAAATGAAACACGTATGACTACCACATTTTCTGGTACTAGGATATGACCCAATGGTCAGTTAAAATGAATAACTAGATTAGCTTGTATTTACTTCTAAAACCTGAATGATAGAGATATACACCTGATATCTGAAACATTTTAGTATAGTTTAAAATATAAAAAGAAGCAACAAAACCACAAAAGAAAACAAAACAGTATAATTTATAATACTTGGGTAGAGATGAATTAACTAACGGATGCAGGAACCCAAAATATTCATTTATCTGCATAAAATTTTTTTTAAAAAATGAAAATGTACTGCAGTAAGAAGGAATGGATTTAATATGTCATCTTGAACATGTAAAACAGGGAAATATGTAAAATATATGTTTTAAGACTGAATAATTTTGAGAACATGGAAGAATGAGGAGAGAAATAGGGGTAATAATTGGTAATTTTGTATACTGTTGGTTGAGAAGTGTTATAGTTTTGAAAAACTGTCAATATCTAATAAAATTTCAAGTAAACTAGAAATCAATAACAAAATTTCATAGAAAAATTGTTATGAAAATATTCAACTTGGCACAGCTTTCCTGTAATCTAAAAAAAAAAAAGTGCAAAATTCATCACTCTGAAGCAATTAAAGATAAAATTGTATTAACACACTGTGACTACCCTGCACTCCACAAACCTAGGTAGACAGTAAGAGAAATATAGATAGATGCATACATACATGCATTTTCTGGACAGAAATAAAAATGTAGCAAAATTATATTTTTGACTTAAAAATATAATAATTTTGACTGAAATAATTTTGAGTTAAATAATACCAAATAATTTTTGACTTAAAATTAAGATTAAGATATTGTGAACTGAGCTGCTATAAACATTGATGTGGCTTCATCCATACATACAGTATGCTGATCTTAGATGTTTGGATATATTCCTAGGAGCAGGAAAGCTGGGTATTATGGTGATTCCATTCCTAGTTTGTCCAGGAATCTCCATACTTCTTTCCAGAGTATTTGCATTAATTTGCTGTTCCACCAACAATATGAGTGCACATTTATCCCCATGTCTGACAATATTTATTATTATTTGTATTCTGTATAGTTGCCATTCTGACTAGAGTGAGATGAAATCTCAGTGTAGTTTTGATTTGCATTTTCTTAATTGTTAGAGATGTCAAACATTTTCTCAGATAATCTATGGGCCATTTGTATTTCTCCTTTAGGAAGTATGAGTTTAGATTTTTGCACATTGATTAATTGGGGGATTATTTTGGTGTTAAGATTTTTGACTTTTTTAATATATTCTGAATATTAATCCCCTATCTGAATAGAAGGTGGCAAAGAAGAATTTTTTTCTCATTCTATAGCTCTGTCATCATGCCCTTAATTATTTCCAATGATATACAGAGCTTTTTACTTTAATGATGTTCAACTTATTCTTAGTTTTACTTCTTTCATTTTAGGAGTTTTGTTAACAAAGTTGATACCTGCGTCAATATGTTGGGGAATTGTGTCTAAATTTTCTTTTAGCAGTTGCAAAGTTTCTGGTCTAATTTCTAGGTCTTTAATCCACTTTGAGTTGACTTTTGTTCAGGGTGAGAGACAGATATCAAGTTTCATTTTTCATGTGAATACCCAGTTTTCTCAGCCATTTTTGTTAAAAAGTCTTTCTTCTAACATATGTTTTAGATACTTGTGCTAAGTATCAGACTGTTTCTATGTAAATTTGTCTCTGAATCTTATATTCTATCGGTCTTCATATCTGTTTTGGTGCCAATATGATGATATTTTTGTAGCTACAGCTCTGTAGTATAATTTGGGGCCTGGTATTATGAGGCCTTCAGCATTACTCTTATTGCTCAAAATTGCTTTGACTCTTCTGGGTCTCTTAGTGTTCCACATGAATTTTAAAACATTTTTTTTCATTTAGTTCTATGAAGAAGGTCATTGATATTTTGATGAGGATTGTCTTGAATCTATATATTGGTTTTGATAGTATGGCCATTTTGACAACATTAATTCTGCCTATCCAAGAACATGGTAGGCATTTCCATCTTCTAGGTTTCTCTTCATTTTCTTTCTTTATTAATTTCCAAGCTTTATTAATTTTTAAGGTTATTATTAATGCAACAGTTTGTCCTTATTTCTTTTTTAGCAGATTCATTTTTGGAGTATTAGAAAGTGATACATTTATGTATGTTGATCTTGTATTCTGCTACTTTACTAAATTTGTTCATCAGCTCCAGAAGTCTTTTGGTAGAATTTCTTGGGTCTTCTAAATATGAGAGCATGTTATCAGAAAAAAGAAATAATTTCACTTTTTATTTTGCTATTTGTATTTCTTTAATTCCCTTCATTTTCCTGATTGCTATAGCTATATTTTCAAGGACTCTGTTGAATTGGAGGCATGAAAGTGGATATCCTTCTCTTGTTCTTATTTATAGAGAAAATGCTCTCATGTTTTATGCTTTCAGTCTGCTGTTGGACTCAGATTTGTTATGTATAGTTTTTACAATATTGACTTAAGTTCTTTCTAACCCTGGTTTCTCTAGTGTTTGAAAAATGAAGGGTGATGGACTTTCCCAAATACTTTTTCTGCATATATTGAGATAATCAAGTGATTCTTGTCCTTAATTTTATTTATGTGGTGAATTACATTTATTGATATGTGTGTATGGAAATGATACTGCATCCCTGGGATCAAGCTGACTTGATCCTGCACTTGATAGTGCAGGATACCACATTGGTCTGTTGTGTATGTATATCACTTTTACTTTATCCATTCATCTGTTTATGGGTACATAAGCTGGTAAAAAGATGATGCTTCATGATCAAGTCAGCAGAAGAGAGATCAGTGGAATAGATGGTAGTGTCTGATGGGAAGTGGGAGGGACAGAAATGGGAAGAATGCTTCGAATCTGACCAAACATTCCTATCTATATATATGAGTACACCACAATGAATCTCACCTTTATAAATATCCACAAGGCACTAATTAAAAAAAAAAAACTATAAAAAATAGAAGAAACTTCAGTAGAGAAGGACAGAGGGAGGAAAGAGGTATGAAAAAGGGGAAGTACTGGGGACTGAATTAGAGCAAATTCCACTCCATGCTTGTACAATTATGACAAAATGAACCCCAATATTATGTATAACAGTAATGAACTAATAAAAATTTAAAAGTAACCTGTCATAAAACAAATTTCATAGCATAAGCATATATTACAAAGCATGTATTAAGCATAAAAAAGGAACCAAAGATACATTCCTATATATAAACAGTTTGGAAGGAATATCACTATTTCTACAGTAGTGGCTGCCACTAGGTTGGGAAAAGACAATATTGTACTGATAATGATGTAGAAAATGATTTTAATTGTTTTGGTAAAAAGAAAAAAAGTAAATGTAAAACTTAATTATGTAGATTAAGACTACAGGCATATTCATTTAATTGTTATTTCCTTTTATGAATATTTAGAACAATAAAAATATGTGAAATCAAATACCAACAGGCAGCTCAGTATTGCAATCTTGCTTTGGAGTAATACAATACAGTATATAATAATTATTTGTATAGTTCTTGTGACCTCAGTCTGTGTATTACATGGTAGCATTTATGATGAGTGTTTCCCCCAAAATTGCGAAGGAACAGTTCCATGAAAATAATAACTGTAATCATGTTTCTCTAAGCAGGGAGTGCTGGAATAGCTGGCAGACTTACCAAGTGAAATGCCATTTTGTCATATGGCTTTATATATATATATATATATATATATATATATATATATATATAAAGAATTTTCTATTCAAGCAAATAATGTATGTGTGTGAACATTATATACATACACATACATTATTTGCTTGAACAGAAAATCACTTCAGCATAGTTTTTACATATTTTATACAGGGCATTAATCTTATATGTCTAGGATATTGATCATATAAACAACTGAGACTAGAAAAGCAGCTGATAAAAATGCACCATGTCTAATAAAGCAAGAGCCAGGGAACCCAAAGCAGGAGGTGAAGATGAGTGGAGTGAGCCAAAGTGTGAGGTCACAAGTTAATAGGAGAAACAGGAATATGAATACTTCATGTGCCAGAGAATCCATTTTTATCTTCTCAAATCTGTTAAAATTTTTTTAAAAATGCAATGTTCAATTTTTTAATCTCACTAATTTACTGTTTTTAGAACTTTTGCTTAATAGCCATAGCTTAGCTACCTAAAGAAATTAGCAATTAGGAAAATTTGTTCTAAAACAATTTATCATTTGTACTATAGAAATATAATATAAAACTTAAATGTAACACAAAATTTTCCAGTCAGTACAATTCTTGTATTTGAAAACTGTGGAAGATGTCAACTAAATTTTTATTGCTCTGTATTCACATAGGAAACTTATTTTGATGGAAGCTCCCACTACATTATTTTGAAGGGAAGCAATGTTCTGGGACAGACTGATGAAAGCTTGTTCTCTTCTTCCTGGAAGTTAGAAAGCAAAGCAGCTGCTTGTTCTTATGACTAAGGATGATAAAAATATTATTGCTCTAGATGTTTTGCTATTTGCTTTTATAAATATTAGTAAAATAACTATAGGTGAATTTATATAGTTAATGTTTATTGGTAAATATAGAAGATAGTTATATAAGAAACTGTAAACTTATTTTCCAAAATTATAGCATTTTACAATCTTGCTACCATATTTTAGAATAGAATCCCATTATTAAATGTATTTTGCAAATATTTCCTTCCAGTCTATAACTTACTTTTTTCTCCTCTTTTTAAAATGGATATTTGGAAGAGTACAAGGCTTTCATTTTGAAAACAATTTAATTTTTATTTATTTTGCTTCTAATATTATTGCTTTCTCTTGATTGATCTATATTTACCTTCCCCCAAACAGGAAGATAGTGCATGATTTTCTATATAATTTTTTATATTAATTAGCTTAAAATGAAGGTCAATGAGTTATCTCAAATTCATGTCTTGTTTTTTTTTTTTTGTTTTCTTTTTAGATCATTATAATTAAACACAATAGTTGGCTTTATTTTTACAAAATCACACTCACATGGCATTTGATTTCTATCCCTGTACTCCCCTCTTTTTCTCCCCTCCATCCTCCCCCCATTCTGCTTCCTTTGCTGTACTGATCTTCCTTCTGCTCCTTTATTTATTTTTTATTGGTACTTTGTACTTAGATTTCTTTTGTCATATTCATATTTGCATGTAGTATCAGTCTATGTAAGTAATGCTTTAGTGTTTTGTTTTACTATCATTCTCTTGGTCGTATTTTCTGATTTTTCTCTTAAGTTTTTGAAACTCATAATTGTATTTAAATTCTTGATTTTATTTCATTATTTCAGAGTTTTCAGGGCTAATTTATTTTGATTGATTTCTAACTTAAATTTTGGTCAAAAAGTATACTCAGTATCTCAGTTTCTTTTTCTGTTGAATGAAGATATATTTTGAAGAAATAGTAACTTTCAACCATCCTTTACGTTTATAATACATCTCATATGAAAGAAAGAAAGCAAGAAAGCATAGTTACTCCTACTGGGGAGGATTCTCATCTAAACACAATCACACCCAGTGCCTTTACCAAATATGATATATTTTCCCGTTTTCTGATGCTAGGCATTGTTCTCTATTGCTTCACACAAGAGTCCTGCTGCAGAATATATAATTTTATGTGTAGGGTGCTATGTTTTATGCAAGTTACTTGCCATTCACAGATCAAAATATTTTGGTTTTTAGGTTTCTGTTTGTGGGAACTGACACACTCCACTTGATTATTAGCTATTGTTTTTCTAAAGACCCATGGAATACATCAAATTTCTTAAAGATATTTCCAGTATGCATTATGTGTGTGTGTGTGTGTATTTTCATTTCAAATTCCTTTCAAATATTGTTAATTATTACAATTTTATCTAATAGGGTGACATTCCCAGATTACTTACTGTAGTAATCTACAGAAAGAACAGAAGATAAGAAGATAATTCTCTAGAGAGAGAACAGAAGAAGTGTCCTGTATAATTCCATTCTGAAAGGTAAATTATACAGACAAAAGGTAGTTTATTAAGTGCCTAGGACTCACAGTGATATTGAAGTCTTACAGTAAATGGTTATGAGGAATCTTACTGAGGGAATAAGATTAGTTTAAAATGATTTATTGTAATGCTTGTACCATACAGTTTAGATATTAAAAATTACTTATGAAGAGTCAATTGAAATGGGTGAATTTTATGATATATAAAGTATTTCTCAATAGAACTTCGATTAAAAAAGTAAGGTGAATACAAAATAATGAGATAAATATAGTAATAAAAATCAATTTCATAATCAATGAATCCAGTATATTGTTGGAACTTGCAATCATTTGAAAGGAGAGATTTTTATCTTTTCAAATAAATTCATTTGGAATCACCCACGTCTATTTTCTGATCATCAAAAAGGATATGGTAAAAAGTATATGACCTTCTGGATAAGTAGGTGAGATAACCCAAACTGCATCCAACCACCCTGAAGGAATATTTAAAAACTGCTAAGCCTATCGGGAAATTAAATAGCCTCATTTAGTTTTCATCTTTTTTCCCTTTTTATGCCAAATCACTAATGAAAGTGCTAAAGAGCAATGAAATGGCCAAAGGCAGGAAGCCAGAGAGAAGAGGGAGAGAATAAAGAGCCAAATAAGCAACCTTTAAATAACTAAGAGTTGATTGATTGATTCAACCCATTTAGACAATTATCTTAATAGCTCTGTTTGCTAAAATTTCCTGGTGGTCTTGCCAGATGCTCTAAAATAGCTGTGATTCAGAAACAATATAAGCGGTGTTTAAGTGCAAAAGATAAGGAGTCAGATAATTCTGATATAAAAAGAAGATTATTGAGTTCTCTTCTTTGCAACTTCTCTCTGGTTCAGATCCAACTCGATCTGACCTATTGACTTTGTGAGGTCACATATATGAAATGCGGAGCACAGTATTATCCAGTATATTATATCTACACAATAAACAATTCAATAATATATATATATGCATATACATAAAAATAAAATATTTATATATATATATATATATATATATGATTGATAGATAGATAGATAAATAGATATGGCCCTCATTATTTTAGGCCATTTAGGTGAATGTAAGAACATACATCATATATTTATTTAGAGAAGGCTAATATTAAAAATAATTAAAATTTTCTGTTCAATGTATCATTTAATTGGTAGGAAAAAGAGAAAGGTTTAGCAATTGATTGTTTGGTCACCATAATTAAACCATACAGCACAAATAACTGACTAAGCTATTCTGCAAACCCAGATCTTTCATGATTTTTCTATTTAATATTTTTCTGTTTAATACAACATACAACATTTTTAGACTAATGAACATAGCTAAAAATGGAACAGTAAACCCCTTCCATAAGTAATCATAGGTAATAGAATGTGTACGTATATACCTTTTTAATGATTCTGCCTATCTTATACTTGAAAGTTGTTCATTAAGTATCTTCCAAATAGATATTATGCATCAGAATATACACATCTCAATTGTTAAGCTACAGAAATGATTATATAAGAGAATTAGCAAAAAGTAGGATGGCTTCTTTGATAAAGACAGACATTGGAAGCAATGGTAGAAATAAAGGAAAGATGAATAATAACCAAAGTGAATAATTAGATCTCCCTTTTTGGTAGAACTCAAGTGTTTTCACATAAGAACCTGGCAGAAAACATCTCAGAGTGTCCAAGAGTGTCTTTCAGAATACTTGGTGCTTCCTTGTAACCTGCAAGAGAGGAAAGATTGTTGAGAGCCACAGCCGAAGGGGCCCCAGCAAACTTTCAGACTGCCAGCTGATCATTGGCTCACAGCGGCCCCAGCAACTTCTAGCTGATTGGCTCTGTGGTAATGCTCATTGGGCTGTTTCCCTGCCTTTTCAGACCACCGAGCTGCTCATTGGGGGACTTTTTTGGCTCCGCCACGTGACCCAGCCAATCTGCCTCAAGAGCAGGAGGAATGGGGGAGGTGGAGAGGCTTGTGGGAAGCCGGTGGTGGCAGTTGGGCTCTGAAGGTTTTTCCTGAGGAGCTGTTTTGTTTGGCCCTGTGTGGTTCTAAAAATAAAGTTCATTTTTTTTGACAAGTGGCTCCTGAATGTGCCCAGTGAATAATTAGATCTTCCTTTTTGGTAGATCTCAAGTGTTTTCACATAAGAACCTGGCAGAAAACATCTCAGAGTGTCCAAGAGTGTCTTTCAGAATACTTAGTGCTTCCTTGTAACCTGCAAGAGAGGAAAGATATTTTCCCTTCAATCATCCTGGGCTCATGGTGGAAGATATACGGGATATATGGTGGAAGATATACGGGGTGGAAGATATACAGAAAGAATCATTAACAAGAGAACAGCACAGAAATTTAATATAAGTTTCATATCACCTGAAATACTTCATGAGGAAAAGAAGACTCAAAGAAACAGTTACATCTAATTGTATCCAATAGTGAGTTTGCATATGAATAGTGGATATTTGTGGAGAAAGATGCTAGGCAAGAAATACCTTGACAATAAACTGGGGAAGCATTAGCAAGTTCAGGTTCTTCTCTGTGACTCTTTGTCTTTGGACATAAGGATCCCCTTTATTTCCAAGTACAGGGAAAACTCCCTCACATGAGTGTGTTATGACCTGCATCAGGAGGTCAGAGAATTCCTCTTAAGATTTACAACCGGATTCAGGCAAGAAGGGCAAGAGAAAGGTGAGAGCAACCTTCCTATTCCTTCAGCTTTAAATATCCAATATACCTACACTGCACATTTTAGGGTAGTATATTCCTTTCCTACCATAGCTCTAAAGCAGCGACAGACAATATGCTTTAAAAAATTCAGTGTGATAGTGTTTATTTATGTTGTAATTAACAAAAGCAAGCCTGAATTCTTCTTAGTACCCTATTTTCCTCACTCTGATCTAGGAGAACCTATTTAAACATAAGTTGAATGTGTGAAAGACAACTAATATTGGAATATAGATATGCCTGAGTAGTTTAAATTTGACTCACATTCAAATGTATTTGAAGTTAATAAAACAGTATAATACATTAAAGTACAAAACAAAATCACATTGCATTTCAGATACACCACTGTTAACTAATTTGACAATGGCTACCTATTAAAAACATACACTCACAAAAAAACAACAGTTTAATAAAATTATGAAGCTAAATTTGTGATTCAGTGTATACAAACTCCATGAATTTCCTACTAAGCATTCATATTGTCAGTTTTAATGAAATGCATAAATTGATTTGAGTTGTGTCTACTAAAATTCTTATTGCTTTCTTTGCTGTGGTTTTTAATTTGTCTTTTAAAGTTCAATAAGCTGTACAATCTCCCCATAATAGGTATCAAACATAAGTTTAATCTGACATTAATAATCATTCAAAGTACCAAAATTCTAATTCAGATTTTTAGAAGCTGTGTTGAATAGGTTATATATTCAGAAAATTCTGGTGCTCATACTTTCTTTCGAAACTCAGAATTCTAAAGACTCAAAGTTCAAATCTAGCAATTATTCTTATTAAAATAAAAGTTTCTGGATCAACAATTTGTCTAGAAATGTTTGGTTTTCAAAGTAACGATTGACCTATGCACATAATTAGTCATATTTACTCCTACAATTAGGCAATATCCAATAATGATTTTAGCAGTGTATCTTGATTTATACACACAGAGGATAAAAGTTCAGAAGTAAAATTAATTAACCTAATATTTAGTGTACATTTCCTAATGAATGAAATGAAATCCTTGTACCAGGTAACAGCTTTAGTAGATAAAACGAAAAGGAATTATGTCTCAATTTCTGTTTACATCTAGATCTGCATGAAGTACACTTTTATTCCATTCTACTGTAGAAAGATAATAAGTTTGCTCTGTATTAGGTGATAATGAAGTAATCCAATTAAATATTCCATGCTAATTGTTCTGAAGTGTTAATGAGCCACACCTGGTGAATAAGACAGAATCCCTCCCCCTCTAGGAAGGTTAAGTGCTCAGACTTGCTGTCCAAAAGGAATACAATGAATGCCACTGAAACAATTTTGAGTTTTTCAATTGCCACTACAAAAAATAATAAAAAAATAGAACATAATCAATATAAATCGATTAATACGATATCTTACTTATTTTAATTCTCAATGGAATTTAAAGGTTTAACAAAGGACCAGAATATATTATTTATCATCTTCAATTGATTATATGTTGAAAGAATAATTTGGATGTATTGGGGAAAATAAAATATATTATTAAAATTTATATTCAATTTATTTTTACTATTTGGAATAACAATATTTCATGTGCTCAGTTTCTATGTGTGGCTAGTGACTGTTGCATTGAGAAGCATAGGCTTAAAGCACTGCTCCACATTTATAAGATAAATTAACTTGAGCCATTGTATGAACTCCTTAAAACTCAAATGCTTTTCTCCAAAGTGGGCATAAATATAGAAAATACTTCATCGAATTCAAGTAAGGATAAATTATAACTATCTAAAATGTACTCAAATGTTAGCTCATATTATAATCATTATTGATATGATCTCATTTACATTATATTATTCATGCAATGAAGAAATAAAGCTTTCATTATATTCCAGCTGACCTTTACTTGGTATGCTGGTTAACTTTATGTTTCAGCTTGGCTAGTTTCTGGTACCTGGTTTCTTGGTCATATAACAGTTTAGGTGTTATTATGAATGTATTTTTTAGAAGTGATTAACTTTAAAATCAGTAGATTTTGAGGGAAGGAGATTATTCTCTATGGAATGGTTGAGCTTCACCTTATCAGTTGAAGACGTAAGGGAAAAGACAGTGGTATACCTCAAAGATGAATACTGTTTCCAGAATCAATTAGGACTCAAGATTGCAACATCAACTCACTGGAATTTGCACACACACACACACACACACACACACTTTTATTGGTTCTAATTCGATGGACAACATTGACTAATACACTTTCTTAAATCCCTATTCCCAATGTAATAACAAAGAATGCACTCAGGAGAGCATAATATTATTAAAACAAGGTAATACTCTCTTTTTATCTAAACACTCTCTTCTTGTAGGATATCTATTTTATTTTAAAAACTGAGATTGTTGTGAGATGAAAAGTGGACACTACTCAGAGTACACTGACCTGAATGTTAATAGAGACTGCCCCTTAAAATCCAGGACAAAGCAATACCTTACCTATATATAGGCTTAGCTATTTTTTTTTTTTTTATTTTTTTTTTTAGTCAGACATGATTGTGGACATCTGTAATCCTAGCAGCTTGAGAGGCTGTGGCAGGAGAATCACAAGATGGAAGACAGCCTCAGAAACTTAGTCCCTAAGCAACTTAACAACACCCTGTTTCAAAATATAAAATAAAAAGGTCTGGGGATGTGGTTTGGTGGTTGAGTGCCCCAGGGTTCAATCCCTGGTATCAAAAATGAAAAAAAAAAAAGAAATTATTTATGTGAAGGATCAAATACTCCTGGCAGGATGACTGCTCATTGACTCATCTAATTTTCCTCCATTAAAGTTTGGTGGAATATTTGTTATGTCTCTTGGAAGGAGTAGTCTACCACCAGATTAGTAGAGACTAGAGCAGGGGAGGCAGGGAATTCAAATTCCCCAACTGAGTCACAGTGAAAGATGATAAGTTGGAATATATCACCTCTCGTATTCAGTACCTAGTATGTATTTTCTCCATATCAGAGATATATACCACAACACATAAGACACTGATTTAGACTGCACCATACATTAGTGAATGG
Source organism: Marmota flaviventris (assembly GCF_047511675.1). Lineage (NCBI taxonomy): Eukaryota > Metazoa > Chordata > Mammalia > Rodentia > Sciuridae > Marmota > Marmota flaviventris. The sequence continues at coordinate 92,362,142 of NC_092501.1, read as the reverse complement.
TATCCCATCTTTGCAGGTTTTCCTCATCAGTCTCTTACCTCACCTGTGCCTTTAAAAAGCTGTTTCTATTTCTCTAGCATGTCAGTAGTTTGTGAAAGCATTAGTATGAGGTAGGACCAGTGAATCACACTCATTAGCCACCTGCAAAGTGGTTCCCTTGATAGAATGGAATACTATGCAAGAGCTCATTTCAGTGAATCAAACTTTCTCTGAGCTTTCAAACAGTGATGCTGGCTAAAGCCTTCTAGATATAAAAGACAACCTCATACCTGGAAATCATGCAGACTATAGACAGGATGAATCTCTGTTCCTTTTAGGGTGAAAAATTTCAAACTTAAACAACTTTCCCTAAAGATGATATCTGGTCTTCTTGAGGTTGGAGCTGTATTGAATTTGTAGCATCGATCATTGTGGTAGTTGTTTGGATATTTGACAAAACCATTAGCTAGGCCAGTCCTGGGAATATGAAGTTCAAGCTATTGACCCACACATTCTATCTTGAAGTCTTTGATATTTTTTAATTCATCCATTATTACATTAAGTATTCAGAGATGCATGACAGTTGACCAAATTATCTGCCTGTAAGTTTGTTTATTTTGACATCTGTGAGTAATGCTGTCTAATGGACATTAACACAGATGCAAAGATACATAAAATACAAAGCTCTTAAAACTTTGTTCCCACTCCTATTTACATGCACTTTTCTTGCACCCACTGTTCTCTATCTTTCAATATTTTTCCAGACCTCTAATAAACCAAGAAAGTTATTTCCTATTTTTCATGATTAACAAACCCAAACCCAAATATTTGCCTATACATACATACCTATCTTACCTCCAGACATTTGCTTTTCCAGATATTTTTTCTAAATGAAATATACCAAATCTATTTTTTTGCCACTCACTTCTCAATAAAGTCATGAGTTTGATGTGATTAAGAGACACCTGTGTGGATTTTGTTGATAACATGATATTTTGACCACATGCTCATACTATGTAATCGGGTAATTTAACCTTATGAGTTCCTAATCCTGAATAGACAATTCAATGTGCACATAAATTTCTTCTAGACTTGCCAAAATTTGTGAAATGATCAAATTAACCTAGTGTATGATAAGCATAAACCTAGTTTATGATAAGCAGTATTGGATACATAGTTACTTGGTTGATCACATTCCCATAGTTCTTCTCCATAAAGCCCATGTACTACTCTCCAAAGGTGACTAGTGCCCTGTTGCAAATATTCTGACCTTGTTCAAGAACCTTATTAACTACATTATTTTTTTTTCTGGTGTTAATAATAAAGTCCTCATGAATTTTTTCCTGGACATATTCCTCCTACATGATAGCAGATGCTCAATTTTTGTATTTGGCCCAAGTAAAAATGATAACCTCAATTCTAGTCTGGAAAAGTATGGAGCACTTTTTCCCTGCCATTTTACAGGCCAGATTTTTAAGAGATAATCACAGGACCCCTAAATATGAAGTATGCCACCTTCAAGATCTGAAGGTCTCACCAGATTTTATTCTTCATTTTTAGAAGTAAGAGTTGTAGATGAAGTGTAATTCTTCACTTACACTTAGAAATTCTTCACTTACACTTTCCTCTTCCTAGAAGAGATCAGTCAACTTTACTGGTGTGGTTTTGTCTGATCATCTTATAGGCAGAGGGAATTCCAACTGTTGATTTAGCTCAGATATCTGAACACATCAATGATGCTTCATGGGCACAAAGACTGAGAAAATGTTTAACTTTACTATTTACATAGAACATTCTGAGAAAAACAGGTTCACTCCCAAACAGTTCTGAACCTCTTGAGAAGCCAAGGAGGGTCTTGTGGTTGTTTGGGCTGCGATGAGAACTCCTTTATATGGAGTTCTATGTAGTTGAGTCCATGAAACACAAGAGAAAGTGTATGAAATACAAGAGATTGATAGATATTCAAATAAATTTAAATGTGTTACTTTTATTGCTTGAATTAATATTTAACATTCAGCCAACAAATATAGAGAAATAACTATGTTATAATAATACATAATAATTATATAAATAAAATATTCTTATGTTTGTCAATAAGAAATTTATTGATTAAAGAAAATAACAAAATGCAAATTAAGTATTAATAATTTACATATATAAATTAGTTATATAGAAGAAACAATTGCATCTGAAAAACTGTTTAAAAATTATTCCCTCTTGGTAGTTATACTGCATCTGAGTAAAACTATACTTGTAATGTACATACTATTTTTATAATGTTTCTACATTAATACATAAAAGAAAAAATTGTAACAACTTTCAGAATTATAAAAGTTGCCACACACATGTTAATGCACAGTTGAAAATTTCCCTTAAGGAAATTGTTCAGCATAATAAAAAAGCTATATTCCATGAAAAATGTTATTGCACAGTGTGTACAATATTGAAATGTGAAAACAACCAATAATGAAAGAATAATATGTGCAACTATTCAAGCAAGCAATTATGAAGACTGAAAGAATCTGAATCTATGGCTGTAACATATTGTAGAAAAATATAATTGTATTTTTTTGCAATTATGTGTTTAGAAATAATTAGTCCAAAGAACAAATAGCTGCTAAGATAGGATTTGGGTTAGTATTTTGTTGTTGTTGTTATGGTCGTGCTATTTTGTTTTGGTTTTCTGCTTTCTAAAACTTTCTAAGAACCTTGAAAGAGACTATACTGACAGAATGAGGTTGGACAATATAATAAGAATGAAAGTGTAAAGATCAAAGAGGAAAACCTTGCTTGGGACAGAGAATTAGAATTAATCAGAGAAGAGAAAAGGAGGAAATATAGGGCCCAGGTATTGCAAAATTTTTCACAATAAAAGGCAAATGTGCTTTTTCAACATGTGTCAATCAAAAAGGAAAGAAAAAAAAAAAAAAAAGAAATACCCTTAGCTCTGAAATAAGTTTCAACTCTGTACAAAAGCAGAGCCTACTAAGACCATCCACACTGAGCCACAGATCTCGGAAAGTGACAGTAACTTAAACTTCTAGTTGAGAATAAGTGGGCCTTGACTTGGGGTCTTTGCCTGTTTGTTAAAATGTGTGGTGAGTGGATGTGTAACCAATGTGAATCTGCAATATGTATACGGGGTCAAAATGGGAGTTCATAATCCGTTTGAATCAAATGTATGAAATATGATATGTCAAGAGCTTTGTAATGTTTTGAACAACTAATTAAAAAAATAAAAGGAAAAAAGAAAAAAAAAAATGTGTGGTGAGCTAACTCACCTAAGATTCCTGTCATTTGTTCTGAGGTTTTTAGCAAGGGAAGTTTACCAGTCATTGGTGATCCAAGGTTAGAAAATGCTGTTGATCATGATTTTGCTACACTCATTAGTTCTTATTTTTGCAATGGAATATGTGGATGAATAACATTAAAAAATATAATAAATAGGCTAGGTTTGAAACTCAGTGGTAGAGTGCTTGCCTAAAATGTGTAAGGCACTGAGTTTGAGTCTAAACACTACATATAAATAATTAAATAAACAAACAAACAAATAAATAGAATAATGTCCATCAACAACTAAAAAACTATTTAAAAAAGCATAATAAATAATAAGCACAATATCCACAGTTCGATACAAATATCAAACAGGGTTAAGAGATCAAATCATTACCAAAGAGGGCAATGGCTGATCATGCAATACAGTGAACTAGTTACCTATTTCCCTCCTGTAAACCTCAAATAAAAGTAAAAATCTGACCTTCTCTCACAGAGAGCAAAAAACAAACAAACAAAAAAAACAAAACCAAAAACAAAACAAGACATTTGGCAGCATCAATCCAAGTGAAGAATTAAGTCTTTTCCCACTATATGGAAAGGAAGAATATCATTCCACTTCCAGGTTCTTTTTGCAGGGTTGGGACATCCAGAAAAAGAAAACGAAAAAAAAAAAAAAAAAAAAAAACTTTTAATTTTTTTTCTCTTTCTTTTCTCCTGCTCTTGAATATGTCTGCTGAGAAAAAACTGATTCAACAGGCTTACATTTTAGAAAAATTTTGAAGTTTTATATTGTTAAACTGAGCTCCTCTTAACACCTGAGGACCTGATCAAACTGAAACAGTTTGCCAGATTTGGAAGAAAGGAACAGCAATGATAAGATTAGCTGAAAACAAGGTTGCATTTTATTATGCAGAGTGGTGATAATGATAACATTAATGGGCAACAAATTAACACTGAAATGCAAATAACCTTGAGGCTGAGTGGAAAGCCACAGTATTTCCATCTCTTGTAAAGCCTCTGTGTCAGAGAGAGCAACAGGGATGCTTTAATATTCCTCCCAAATCCTTTCCTCCACCTCTGGGAGACCCTGCCTGGTTGGTGATAAAGGTGACTTGATTCAAGCAGGGTTACAGTGCTAATGGTTTTTATAAAATGAATCAACCATTCAGAAGTCAAAATGTAAAAGACTAACTTTACCTGCTCTTTATGAAAAAAAAAAATCTATAAAGCAAATTTTCAAACAAACTTTTTTGGCTCATAATGAATAACACTATCAATTTAAACTCTTGGCTTTTCTTTCTCTAAATATTACTTTTATTAATTATCACCTACATACTACTCCAGGCATTTTTCACAGATCCTGACTCTCCATCTGTTTTGGTTTATCATCTCTCTGCTTGGTAAATGGTAGATATAAAGCACCCTGCTACCACACTTCTATCAGTTATCAAATTATTAAAGTTCTTAATTCTATATAACAAGAAGTCTTTCCCTTTCTAAGCCTGATATGATGACATTATCTTTGAAATGTGGTTCTGCTCATTTTTCTTCCTTCTCAGACCACAATGCAAATTTAAATGGGAGGTCTCTCATAAGCCTATCTTCTTCTGTTGCTTTTTATAACTCTGAAGAAACTTAAAACCCAAGAAAAATTAAAGCTCTTTTATGCTTTACATTATGAATGAAATAAATCTTGAATTGCAAAACTGAAACTAATTTATTTATTAAAAAACATGAACATAATCATTTCAAGTCATTAGAGGTAAGGACTCAGGGTGACTGTTTTTATGATCAGGTGATAAAATTACTACATGTGAAAATATGATGTGGGAACATGAGTCTGAATGTTATCATCTTTCTATTTAGAAATACAGAGTGAATTGTTCACCACAAGTTAGATAAAGCATGTAACAGGGCTACCTTCAGCAAGAATTTGAAGAAAATCTTGTCAAAATAACCAGTCTTTTTCCAAAGACAGTGACAGATATGAACAATCAAAAGAATGCGGTACACATAATCTATATCAACTTTAAAAAGCCTGCTGATTCTGTCCTGCCAACCATAACACTAAACACCCTGGAAAAATATGACCTTGACTACAAAATTATTGAGGAGGCTGAACAGCTGATTGTTGGTTTTTAGTGGATCATGTCAACTGAAGAGGAATAAAGGATGTTTTTGGTGACTGCTCCTCGACTCAGTGATATTTATTACTGCCATCCATAACCTAGGTCGATACTTTCTTTCAGGAAAAAAAAAAAGTGTCCTTGTTACTCGCTTGGGAATAAGGGGACATTTATTGTCCAATATGCCATTCACCATTTCATCTTTGTCTCCTATACTTCATTCAAACCAGACATATGGCATTTTTTCCTTTTATGGCCACTCTCATTCCCTTATTTACCTCATTTAAATGAAAAGCAGACAACATAGGAAGTGATGTTTTTCACTAATTTCTTTAAAATGCTACCATATCAGTTTTCGAAATGGTAATTGAGCAAAAGCAAAATTTACTTCCAAAACTGTCTGCACTTAAGACTTCTGTGGGTTCATATTTATAATTCAGATTTCCAGAATCTGCCCATAAATTACTAATTCAATGCATCTGAGTTTCTAGAATTCCCCACCACCCAGGAGTACCTTATAACTAGGTATATTTGGGAAATTTAGGGGATGTAATCTAACGTGTCCTTCAAGTTTTAAGTCAAGATGTAAATAGAGACAGGATACAAGATTAACAATTGATGCTTACTGATCCTTTTCACAGAAATCATCTACTTATAATCTATACATCTAGCCTGTGGTGAGTAAAACAGGGAATTTAAAGGATATTTACATATCATCAAAATTACATATTAAAAAATCTTTTAATATAGCATTCCATGGGCTGGCTTTGATCACATTCTGATACAAAATGAGAGACTTGTTCACAGATATTATTTAGCATATGTAATTTTTTGGAAATTATCTAAGGACGCCCCAGAAACAACTCATTATATACAAAGAAATACAGTTGTGGGTAGAATATGAGCATTGTTATCTCTAGAGAATAGTCAATCCCATGTCCAAAATTTTATTTATATTTATTCTTACTCTTTTGATAGGAAAATGTAGTTCCTGGCCTGGCGTGGTGGCAGATGCTTTTAATCCCAGTGGCTAAGAAGGCTGAGGCAGGAGGAGTTCAAAGCCAGCCTCAGCAAGAGCTAGGCACTAAGCAACTCAGTGAGACCCTGTCTTTAAATAAAATACAAAAATAGGGCTGGGGATGTGGCTCAGAGATTGAGTGCCCCAGAGTTCAATCACCAATTTATCCCAACCCCAAAAAAAGAAAAACATAGTTTCCATTAAGCTTAAGAAGTAGTTAAGTAACATATTACATGTTATTCATATTCATAACAAATGAAGAGTTAACAAAAAAGCTGCATCTTTGACCACATGCTGTGAGATGGTCCAAGTTCCTGCTATTGCAAGAACCTAAGAGACTTTGAAATGGGGAATATTTTAACCTGGAGCTCATTGTCAAATTACAGTTAGTTGGTATCAGTCACTCATGTACAATTCCTTCCTTCTTTTTCTCCCACTTTCTTTTGTTTTATTATTATTTCACAGCCTTTTGCTAGCATGTTTTGAAAATGAGAAATCTAATTATGTTTCTAACATCCCTTCAATCTTTAGTAAACAATTCAAATGGAGAAAAATTTAGATAAAATCTGATATCAGAAATGATATCAGATATTCACTGTACAATTATCACCTCAGTCAAACTTGGGTTAATGTACCAAATGCAATGTCCGTATTCACGTGGCTGATTTTCATTCCCTACGATGGGTTGGGATGAGAAGTCTTCAGATTTGGGGGTATCAAACAAGAGTCTTTTACCCCACATGGAATATTTCAGTGCATACATTATTAATAACATTTGAAATTTTTTTTATTCATTTGTTAATAAACTCTGATAAAATGCATTCTTATTGGAAAATCTGTTTAAAAAACATAATATGCCTTGATCTAAGTACTAGTGGTGTTGTAAGCCTTTATGTTAATTTTATGTTACATTTTTACAGTCATATTTTGTGGGTGTTGTGTCAGCATAATCTCTAGAACTTCTGTTTACTCATCTTGTTAGAGAAGCTATGTGTCTAACAAGGGTCCCATGAAGAACTACTATGGGTCTAATATTTTGCTTTCTTTTATTTTCATTATATAATGTTCTAACAAGGTCCTAAAGACATTTTTTATGGTAAAATATTCCCCAAAGTTCTCTTATTTTTCGGATTGTTCTTGTAAAATACACAAGACATTTGAGCCAGAGGCATAGGATGATATTATCTGTGTCACAGCAGCATTATTCCTTCCATATCTGCACTGATTCCCCTTTCTACCACATCCCATGGAACCATGCAGAAGAGCCCCATATACTGCACACTAGGGGCTTACCTCACAGTTAGGAGAACTCTAGGCTTAAGAAACTTCCAATGATATAAGGGACCTGCTAGAAAACCTGCCTAAACTTTGCTAAAATAGAGACATTATATATATTACCCTGGGCAGTAAACAAATCTGCACTCTGACTTGGAGGTAGTCACTAACAAGTATCTTTTTAAGTTATTCATTATACAAACTTCTTTAAAAGAAGATAGTCCAATACAAATATAGACACAGGGTTGCAGAACATGACAGACCCATGGGAGATGTTACTCCAAATTTCCTGTAATCTTTAGTTTCTTCATTTCTTATGATACGAGGATCACTAAGTTAAAATATATATATATATATATATATATATATATATATATATATATATATATATATATATATTAAACAAAATTAGGCAAATATTAGTTCCTTGAATCCAACTGGTTTTAGTTTCGTTTTAATCTATACACTAGTATTTGGATTCTTGTTTCCAGGTCCAGGTACCTTACCACCAGAGATTCAAACAAGGATCGTTATGCAAATGATAAATTGAGTAGATTCTGTTAAGTGTAAATTATAATGAAAATGAGAGGAGTAGAGTTAACTAGAAAAAATCTATATAAATATTTGATTTTACCTGATCCCTAATTCAGTCTGAGCCCAAGAATCCAGAGTCATCCTACCTTGAGGGAAGGTGGCTAAAATTCTCTACCCATATATTGGTCAATTTTTTTTGCTTCATGCTATGCCCAGTGGGAGGAGAAAACTGCAGACATTTCTGGTTGATTTAACTGATTCAATTTAGCTAGAAATATTTCTTAGGATAAGGGAGAAGATTTGAGCTGATGACAGCCAACACAGTAACTGAGAGATGAGCATTCCAGCACAAAAGAGGATATGTGGATAGAACATAGTCATATTTACTATACAATATAGTATTTTAAACAACACAATTAGCCTTCAAATGACATAATTATAAGTTTACTTAGAAATGTATTACATAAATATTCTTAGCAGATATGAATGTGAGAAATTCACTGTTAAAAACTCACACCTGCAAACACATACAAAACACATGCATATGCCATTCTAGTGTAACAGGTATGAAAAATGAAAGTAAAACAAAAAATCTTTTTAATGTTTGTTTTGAAATGTTATCATTTGTGAAGCATTTCAAAATAAAATGATGACTATTTATTTGTCTTGGAATTCTTGAGCTAATCCCTGATATTTTTGTCCTTCACGCATTCCCTACAGCGTGTCCTGATAATGAAAACAATTTCAGATGCATTAGCACTAGATCTAAGGTTGTGATGATTATGATTCAAAATAATATTCTAACATATACGTGTTTAACTGTCACGAAAGTACTTTAGTTTTGTGGGTTTTCGCAGTTTCTTTAAATTGGGGCTTACATGTTCTTTCATTTTTTTTTTCTCCATTTCAACAACAAAGTACCTAATAGTAGTAAACATAAAAGACTTTTGCTTTTGAAGCTTTAATAGTCAGGCACATTGGCCAATATTGGCGATTCTTTATAAGCAAAATAGAAAGTTATGGAGTAATAATTCAACTCTCCACTGAAAATTTAATAATTCTGTCAGTATAAATTATTTCCCTCCTTAATAACTTGGGTAATGTTTTATCAAGTACTCATTTATATTTCTTATGTTGGGGTAACTATTGCCAGATCATTAAAAATAGCAAGATAATCTGTGTTAATTACACTGATTTTGTGGAACAGTTCTTCAGTCATATGCAAGATGGTAAAGTTGCCAAAGACTCCATGGAGAAAATTCAATGATGTACTGCAAAGAAATTCCTTAAACTCTGTGAAAGTGCCCTTCATTTATGCTGATCAGTGATAAATTTTCATCAAAAGATAACTATATTTCAATGCCAGGATTTTAATCAGAGATGCAATTTTAAATTATTAACTGAGAAAACTGTGTGTTGTGACCTGGGTGAGATAAATTTAAGATATATTAAAGGCATTCAAGCTTGAACACATTTGGGACCTCTAGGCTACATTTTGAGCCAAGAGACTCTTAGCAATTTCTTCATGATGCTCTATTTTGTCTTTATTATGTCTAGGAACAGAGAGATGTTGAGTACTAATACCTTCTCAAGACAAGTAAACTTTGACAATTTATATGATTTCATACAATTCTTATAAAAATCTCATGAGAAAGTTTATTGTTACCTCTCTTAAATTATTCCTTAAGAGGAGTGTATAATACAAAAGAACTATTCTAATCTGCTATCTGTATGAGGATGGTGGGTATGGGCTGGTATCATAAAGATGAATCTCTAAAGTTACTTAAGTGAATCACTTCTTTTAACACAGGGAAAACAAATGCATGAAGCAACCATAAGAATTCTGAAAGCCCTTGGAAAATAGTCAAAATGTAAGAAGAAATATGTAATTTTTACTTTAATTTTTTGTTACAGGTATAATAATAATTTCTACAGATAAGAAAGAAAATGTTATGATTATCTTGATATATAGTAAACTATTGTTCTACTAGCATTCTGAAATTGAACACTGACTAATCATTTATCTATAGGGTTATAAAAACACAACACATTAATATGTATAGTAGTGACCCAGAGATATTATGTGTGGGTATGTGTATGTATGTAGAGAAAAGCAACAAAATTTTCTTTCAAAGTGAAAGAATTTTTGATATCTAATTAAATATTAAGCACATACTAGAACTAATTTAGACAAATATTTATAAAACATTTCTTGCTATATTTATAAAGGAATATTGACATTTCACACTTAAAAAAAGAAAACAATTATGAAATAATTAATTTGATTCTTTTCTAAATTGACCCGATGCTTATTATTGGTAAAATCAAGAATATTTACTGGAAAAAAAATAGAATTATATCACTATGTGTTATTTTTAAAAAGAAAATTAATGAAATTTTAAATAATATGTGGCTATATGAATAAATTTTTATTTGTAATTTTAAAATATCATAGTATTTACTTTGTATTCACACTATATTGCATTAGTGACTGATCAAGTGTTTCATGCCTTCTCTTTTAAATTTTGTTTGCCCTAAGAAAACAAAATGGATTTTAAAATTTTGGAAATATGAATTTAGTAATTTCTAAACCTGTATCTCATATATTTTATGGATATTTTTCAATCTTCTTGAACTCTGACTGTATTGAAAAGAGATTACTCTGTTGAAGATTGAACAATAAAAATTCTTTCCATCTCTTTGATCCTTGGGGATACCAATGTCTTTGACCCTGATCTCAGGTCACACATTCTGTGCAGATTTATTGCAGCCAGCCACCACCATAATAAAAGTTAAGATACCATAAATTATTTAATTAATACTATTATGTACTGACTTTTCCTATATTATCAAGGGAGACAATAAGATGTAGATGTTTAATTTGAATAAACATCATAAGTATATTTGAAATTAACACTTCATTCAATTGAAAGGAAAAATAAACAATTATAATTGACTTTTCTATCTAACAATTCTATGAAATATGGTTAATTGCCTTTCAATAAAAATTATTTATGTTCATTCAATATAAGTTTCCTTAAGTTAAATTATTTTTCTGTCTTTTAAACACTCATTCTTTACATCTAGAAAAAAAATTTAAATACTAGTTTCTCAAATATATTTGTTGAGTAAATAACCAAATTAATAATCATTTCTTCATAATACAAAAGTGGCTACTATACTCCTTGTAAAGTACCAAAGTCTCATTATTAGTGGTAATGGAATTACTTATAAGTTTTATTTAAATTCTAAATTAGTACATTAAGATCCATCTTTCAAAATGAAATCATTCACATTCACACAATAATTCTTTGCCTTTGTTACTTTGGAATTTTCAAATTTCAAATATTTTGTGATGTTTTTGGTGTAAAATGAGCAACACACATTTTATTATTTAATTACAGAAAACAAGGTAGATGTCTTATGTTTATCTACATAGTTATGCATGTATTTATGCATATAGACTTTACCTTTAATAGACAAAGTTCCAAAATTATAGATAACATTTACCAATCATTTCTTGATCATTATTTCTTTTTGATTCTTGGTAAATAGTTTTGTAGCATTAAAGTATGAAGACATGGTTTAAAAAATAAGTGTTGAAATGATCAACTCACTAATTTTTTATGTTTATTTATGAAATTGCCAAAATATTTATAAGTCTTAAAAGGAAGCTCTAAAAAAGTGTAAAAAGAAATACTGAGAGAAGAACATTTACTGAAATATAACATTAAGGACTTATATTTATTGTTTTCTTAGTTGGAATATGTATCTAAATTTTCATTTGGAGAAAGTAAAATAAAAAGGAATACAAAGGTTTCAAGAACCTTAATAAACCGTATGAATAATCTTTATTATGGAATTATTTTAAGATTATCTGAAAAATAGATGAAGAAAAAGTCAAATCACTAAAAAGAAGAGTTATTTCAAATTAAATTTCCCTGCTTTATAGTTTCTTGATTGGTGGGATGTGTATAAACCAAAGATAACTCTGGAAAATAAAGAGAGTGTCTTTGAAATTTGATCAAATTCCAGGGAGTAATACTTTGAGTGTATGTATAATAATGCATTATTAAAATTATTTATGTTCATTCAAAAGCACAGCAGTTTATGAATATGAGCAGCAGATTTACTCCTCTTGAGATCATTCTGTTGAAGATTGAACAAAAAAAAAATATTTCCATCTCTTTGCTCCTTGGGGATACCAATGTCCTTGACCCTGATTTCAGGTTGCACATACTGTTGAGATTTATTGCAGCCAGCCACCACCATAATAAATGTTCATAATTTTCCACAGAGCTGCCAATTTCTATATGCTATAGTCACTTTGATCATAAAATAGCCTTATATTTTTAAGCACATATATTCCTATGTGCTGATAATGAAGACAATATATAATAATGATTTTCAAGGAAAAGTATATTCTTTTTTATTGTTTTTTTTGGGGGGGAGGGGGGATAGTCAACAGAGAGTTGCCAATATCCACTCTTCCCTGATAAAATTACTGCCATCCAAAAGGACAGATGCATACTCATCATGATTATATGGCATGATCTTGGACCTACTAGACTATGAGTTACTCTATAACTAGGAATGGGAATTGAAATCATGCAACCTTTAACTTTGCTGGTATCTTGCATTGCAAAGGCAAAATTCTCAAAGTTTTGTGGGGATGCTTTCTAAGGCATGTAACAAAAATCAGATGGGATGGGATGCATGACAGAGATTTCATATTTACATTTTCTAGAATGAGATATATTTTGTTGATTTCAAATACTTTCTTGTTACAGACAGTTCTAGAAATTCAGGAAATTGCTGGCTTTTTTTCCTTGGAGCAATATAAAGTGACAAAGTGAACTTTAAAAGTCAAATAATTTGAATAACTTATAGAAGTAATTGATTTTGAGGTTTCTCATCTTCTGTCAAATTATAAGATCTTATGCATCAGAGAAAAAAGACTTTCTTTAATTCATGTTACCATCAAGTTTTCCTCTCATGTCATCCCTTAGCAACACCCAGACCTTCATATTCCATCTCAACCAGGAAAGGATGGGCTACCTATATACAAGGGATTTATAGCTTTTCATTATAGACAACTGTCAGTTTATTGAAGATGCTCTGTGAACCTAAGGGCAAAATTGTCTTTAGCCCTTAGTCTATCACAAAGGATAAGTGATCAGTTTGTGCTCAGAAATGAAACCTTTCTAGCAACAACAAGCATGATAGAGGAAGAGACAGATTTCTGAAAACTATCTGTAACAGGTAATAATAATAGTAAAAATATCAGACCCTAAAAGTATATAAAAAGAAAAACACCAAAACACCAGTTAGAAGGCCTTGAGTATTTTTAGAGGTCAACTTCATTGAACAAACATTTGTAGCTACTTTAGGTAGAGAAAAGGTCCACTAACATTAACCCACAAGGGTCTACCAATTTACATCACAAATTACTGCTTATAATATCCTCTCCAAATGTTTGCCTGGAAATGGAATAAAAAACCTAGTCACTTTTATAAATTTTTATACTGAAACACACAGATTCTATTTACATATCTTTCAAATATATTCTGTACCTAATATCTTTCAGTAAGAGAATGGCACAGATGAAAGGAATAGGGAAAATATAAATTTGTTAGATAAAATTGATTTTTTCTATATAGGTGAAGAATACAATTAAAACTTATGCTTATTCCAAATGTGAATTTTTACTTTTTTTCTGAAATGGAGTCTTACTGTGTTGCCCAGTCTGGCCTCAAACTTCTGGACTCAACAGATTCTCCTGCCTCAACCTCCAACGTAGTTGGGACTAGAGATGCATGCAGGTAGTCTTTCAGTAACACACAAGTTTCCTGAGAAATTGGTGATGCCCATAACATGTCCTAATCAGCACTTTAAATTTATATCCAATTAAATCTAACATAGGCATCTGTGGTGGATTTAGCAGTTTCCATGAAATCATTTCTGGGTTATGCATGGTTTAAATCTCAGAGCTATTATACAAGTGTTCTCTACACAGAACTGATTCTGATAAACTCTCTGCACTTACAAATCCCACACATTTGGGAGAGAAAATGGATGTTGCACAAAAGATTCAAATGACAACAGCTGCAGACAAGCTGTGCATCTGGCACATTCTGACTCTTGTTATAACCACAGAGTACAAGTGACAATTGCTTTCCTTAATCCTGTGATTGTATTCTGTACAATGTGAGCATTTCCTTATAACTTCTAGACCTCATACAGACATTTATGTCATAAATTCAATATTGCATTACATCATAGTATAGTAATAATATGCCATACCACTATAAACTGATACTTTACCTGCTGCCTGTTTTTGCATTAAATACGTATATAAATACTTATATATCAGTAATACAATGAGACAAGTAAATAAGAATTATATAATGGTATAATAGCCAGTCTCAATTTTATAAATGGCAATATTTTTTCTTGTTAGTGTCAATTCAACAAATATTTATCAAAGCCTTCACTGTGAAAGAAATATGCAGTCCTTATTTTCCAGGAGGCAAAACTTACACATAAAAAATTCAAGACATATCATTCACACAGTACTTTTGTGCTAAAATATTAGGTGTAAAATTTAAGCTTTAGAAGTGTTCCAGGATGATGTTATCAAGGGAATTTTTAAGATGAATTCACCTGCCTTACAGTGACATTCTATTGCCAATAGCAGGAGCTGCAATTATCAAGCTCTTACCATTTACCAGATATTGCACATTAACTCATTCAATTCTTTCAACAATTCCGTGAGCCATTATTGGAACACCTGATCACAGACAAAAACAGAAGGCTTGGGGAGTTTAGCATGCTTCATATTATTCCTTGTACTAAATGCCAAAAAGAATTAAATCCCCAGATTTTATTATGCCAGAGTTCCATTTTCTTAAGCTTTTCAAATCATTCTGTCTAATCAATTGTTAATAGGAAGTTTGTTAATTTCTCACCATTAATAGTCAAAATCTCTTGTATTCTCAGAATCTGAGTCAAACATTTCCATGTTTACTCATGTAAACATTTCATATTTCTCTTGATATTCAAGATTAAGGAAGTAACTAAACCAATTTCACCTGTTTTCAAATAAATAAATTTGTACTTGTTATCAGAAAACAAATGTCCATACATACATTGTGTCTTAAGATTCTCTTCTCTTAAAATGTTTTGTAAGTTCCCTAATGACACATAATTCTCATATTTTTTTGAAACTCTATGTCAGTGTATATTTTAGAAAACAATCTCCATTCTCTTTCTTTTCATCTATTTTTCCTTGTAATCCTTTCTGTACTAGATATATAAAGAGTTGTATAGAATTGGAGAATTATAAAATAACCACTAAGGGAAACATAATCAATTAGTTATGGATAGAAACTTAAATCTTGGACTAAACATTATATTTCAGGGAACAATGTATCTAGAGAAAAAGAAAAAGAGTAATTCTCTAGAGTTCAAGCTGATAGAGGGAAGGAGAGAGAAGACAGGATAAAATAGCAACACATAGTATTTTTGGTGTAAGTCACCATGATTTGAACTTGCCATTTTCATAGATTTTTTTAGATATCATAGAGATCTGCAGCTCTTAGATAACACAGGAGAATCTCCATATGTTGAGTGAGCTAATTCAAATGACACATATTTGCTTTTGGTTCTTGCAGTACTATTCACAATAGCTAAGAGATGGAATCAGACGAGATGTCCATCAATGGATGGACAGATAAAGAGAATGTGGCACATATACACCATGCAATAACATTCAGTCTGCAAATAATGAAATACTGTTATTTGCAAAAATAGAAAGGAGCTGGGGGGACATTATGTTGAGGTGAATAAGCCAGATGAAGAATGACAAATACTGGATGCTCTCTCTCTCATATGTGGATCTCAATACAGAGCAGTTGCTACAGAAGGCTAGTAAAGGGTGGACAGTGAAGTAAGAGGGGAAGTTGGATAATAGGCACCCAACTATGGGAAAATAGAAGTTGTAGTGCTCCACAGAACAGAGGTGTCACTGTAGTTTAAAATAGCCTGTTATATGTTTCATGAACAACTAGAAGAGAGGAGCTCAAAGCCTCCAAACATGAAATGATAAGGAAATGAAAATGTTAGTTATCCTAATAAGTACATGCTTTATGCATGAGCTCAAATACTACACTGTACCCCATAAAATGAGCAAATATTACATATTAATAAATACTAAAAAACAAATAGAGAAATTGTGACACAGATCCTTTTGATACTACTATTACACTTACAAAGTTAGCTGTCATCCCCACCCATGTTGGTGTTAGAGATCCAATGTTACCATTATCAGTGATGCTTGCCTGTCCTGTCATCCAACTGATTATATGGGAAAACTATGTATTTCTCTGCTTTCAGGAAACAATGTGAACGAAGTGGAACTTTAACAAACAAAATTAAGCAACTCCTTATTTATTTCTTTTTGTCTGAGCACAGTGAAATATATTTTATTGGGGATGATAATTATGCATAATAATGCCTTATTTGTACATGCACCTGACATAATTTGATCAATCTCATATC
This sequence comes from Marmota flaviventris, assembly GCF_047511675.1. Classification (NCBI taxonomy): domain Eukaryota; kingdom Metazoa; phylum Chordata; class Mammalia; order Rodentia; family Sciuridae; genus Marmota; species Marmota flaviventris. The sequence goes on along the minus strand of NC_092501.1, from coordinate 92,345,375 downwards.
CAATTACCTTATCTTTCCCTTCCTCCCTTCTTGAATGAGCCCTCTTTCCTTGTACTAAATATTGAGGTTCATTTCTTTCAATACACAGCAAGGAGCCAAAGTTTAATATTTGGAAGAGCCATAATTAACAGACCATATTGTTTTTTTTTCCTTTAAAAAATAATAAATTATTAAACTTGAATAATTAGATGAATCATTAAGGTTATTCTGTGTATATTTCTCCCCATTAACTGGATTATGCATGTCTAGGCAGGAAAAAAATATAAGACTAAAAGTCAGCAAGTCATTGGAAGGTTTTTCTTTTTCTCTGTATTTTATCTGAGTTAACTGAGTGAGTCCAATAAAAACCTTTGAGGCAATCATTTCTGAATTATTATATGCTACTGACTGCACCCTGGGGACACATCCACCAACAGAAATACAGGTGGCTATGGAGCACTTCACTTAATTGGACCAATGTTATGAGCTAACATTAAGCTTTAGTATGACAAAGATTGTTTTGGCAATTCAGAAAGTCTAAGACATTCACTAACAGGTAAGTAAATAACTGTCTGAATCACATTTCTCATGTTCTTTAGGATGGCTGCAGGCAACAGTGTGAATTAAAAGTCTGTCTTAGCAGATCTCACCTTGCTACCTATCAAATTCTTTATAGTAGAAAAGACTTGAAATGATCTGTTAACAAATATGCATGATTGGAAAACAGTGTGCTCTTTCTCCAAGTATATTTTTTGAATCTTATTTTTAGTGTTAAAATGGAAAAGACTCTGTTCAGTTTAAAAGGCTTTGGCATCAGAGGAGATAGGTCAAACATTTAGCTGGCATAGATGCCTTCCAACCTCCCTTGCCCTATCAGCTTCTGCTCCTGCCTTCCAGCGATGACACAGAATAACAGCACTGCACTTAGGAAGAGGGAGAAAGACAGAATGATGCTGGGTGTTTAAGAAAAAAAATGTAGGCAAGAAAGAAAAGGGGTTAACCAGGCACTGCAAAGCTGTTAGTCCTCCAGGGAGGTTAGGTAGAAGTCACAGCCACATTCCCTGGCATTCATTTCACATTACAGGAATACCTGTAACATTAAAATCAGTGCTATGCACCTTGATTGATTTATGAACCCCACTTCATAGGAACTACATAGTAGGAATAGTATGTTACAGAAATATGTATTTTTTATTTTGCACTTTTTTTCCTAAGTTACAAATTATCATAAATAACATTTAAAAAGGAAGTTTCTGTGGAAAAACATAACATACACATTTTCTTTTCTTCCTGAAATCTCATGAGGGTATAAATGATTAATAAGTTTTCTATCATTAATAATTAATTCTAATACACAGTAGAATCTGAAAAGAGTGTCATTTTAGACTGGATTTGAGAACCACATATCAAGGCATTTCACGCAAATCTGACTTATCTCTAAGAGAGAAAAATGCACAAAAGGTTTATATTTTGTCCTTTGAAAATGCAAAGATAAAATGTTAGTTCACTCAGAAAATGCAAAAGGAATGAACTGATTTTGGTTTTGTAGTGAATTTGGGAAAGCTTTTCTCCCCCTTCACCTGCCCCCAGGCTTTTCCTTTCCTTTGGAATGAATTACCATTTCAATATCAAACTGTTGCAGAGCACTTTCCATATTTTCCCTTAAATGCTATGATTTGGTATCAATCTATTCTATTAGTCTCTGATCTCCCCCAGAGGAAGAAAATGACCATTCATTCCCCTTGGTGAGGATATCATCTGACCCATAACAGGTGTGACCTGAGATAAACTGAAAGGCACATGGCCAATTTTCAATTTCATTATCAGTTCATTTATGGAAAACAAGAATGAAAGCTGTAATAAAGGACGGGAAAGGCAGCAGAGCACAACAGACACTAGTATGGCAATTTGTAAATCAATGGATGTGTAACTGATGTGATTCTGCAATCTGGGTATGGGGTAAAGGTGGGAGTTCATAACCCACTTGAATCAACGTGTGGAATATGATATGTCAAGAAATTTGTAATGTTTTGAACAACCCACAATAAAAAATTAAAAAAAAAAAAAAAAGAACAAAAGCTTTAGTGGTCATTTATAGAAAATAACACTGCCATTGCATTGGTGAACTTCAGTTGGAGACTACCATGTACACACCAGTAGTTTAATTTTGGTTTTGTTATGGTAAAGAAGAATGCATGTCACAGAGACCTGTGGAACAGGAGTTAAGTGATTAGGCTTATGTTAGGTGATTCTGCAGAAGGCTCAGGAAATAAAGCTGTGCTCTGAACAGGATGTTGTCAAGAAGTGGGTAATTCCATGATTGACATCTTTATGAATTTTATCTACAGTGAAAGCTTAATTTGTAATCAGTAAGGGAAAAAGAGTTGAACAATGGATTATACATGTTAATGAGAAAAAAGGATTAGTTGATCCTTTTTATGGTATACCTAATAAACTTTTTTTTTCTTTTTTTCAGGCAAGATTAAAGAATAAACTTGATTGTGTTGCATCAATATCAATTGGTCTGATGCTTTTCTGTGAGATTAATTTTATTCAATAAGAGAAACTCCCATACTAGCTTTGCGTGCACAGTTTCTCAAAATCCTATGGCCTAGAAGTGCTTTACAGAATATAGAAGATGCTAATCTTTTTTCAATGTATAGTCATATGAACTACATACAAATATCTTTTGAGAAAAGAAAATGATTAGGCCCTTTGTGGGAGGAAAACAAAGCAGAATTTCAATTATATTATTAAAGATTTTTCAGTGAGGAAGTGGTAGATCTTAAACTGTAATCCTTATATTCTTACTTGAGAACCAACATAAATCTACTCATAGCTGGTCCTGGATTCATACTAGAGTGACAAGCCATATGTAACTAATATTCATTTAAATTAATAAAAATGAAAGAAAAAAAAAACTATTGGGCCTGGAAGAAATAAAAGGAATCACAACTCCTTGAAGGAGTGGCTAAAATCAAGGAAGGGCACAAGAAGTGTAAAATGAAATGGTTGGAATGTGTCAAAAGGACAAGGGAGTCAAATGAAGGAGCTTTGAAACTCAAAGTTAGGAAAATTTTAGTAACAAAATAAATAAAATATTATTGAATTATAACTCACAGTATAAAATAAGTATCCATAGGTCCATGCTTACATAAATAAAGAATGGAATAAATAAATGAATATGGAATATTTTATAATTCTACCATTAAAAAAACATTCTAAATAATTTGTATAGATGTCTCTGTTAAGGAGGCAGGATGTAGAACCCCATCCACACTCGTCAAGTGAAGGTTATAGGTAATGACATCCTTCTTAAGAGTATGGTGTGGATATAAGGGGTTAAGAGCAACAGTGTTTGACAAACACTGCCTTGGCCAGGTAGTAAAGTGTAATGTGAACAATCCTGAAACCTGTTAATAATTACTCCTGAATGATGTGATGAGAATGATACATTAACTCAGTGGTTTTCCTTTTCCAAAACAGTAACCTATTAAAATACTTAGTGTCAGAAAAATCCTAGTTCTGGAAATGTTCACAAAATACCTGACACCATTAGTCCTAAAAGTGTCCAGGTTATGAAAAACAAGGAAAGTTTGAGGAACCGTGGCAGACAAGTAGAATCTAAGGAAACATGATAATGTTATGTGGTATAGCATCCTGGAACTATAAAAAGGTGCTAGGAAACAATAAGGAAATCTGAATAAATAGTGTAGTTAATAATAAGGAACTGATATTAGTCCATTAACTATCACAAATGTCATGTCCTTTAAAGGAGTAAGATGTTAAGTCTATGGGAAACTCTATGTGAGATTTATGCAATCTCTAGATTTTCTGTACATTTTAATTTTAAATCTAAAGCCTCTCAAAAATAAAAACATTTAGCACAAATTAAATTGTTGTTTAAATCTCAATTTCTCAGCAATAATGGCCACAATTCAAGTCCTCGGTGCCCACATCAAGGTTTTTTATAATACAGCATAGATATAAGATATGTCCCTCATTGAACAAAACCCCTAGAGTAATGTCTCATTAGACATCATGTGCTGATTTCTTTCTTTCACTTATTCAGCCGCTACATAAAATTTAAAAGTTTTAAATCTAGAGAAGAGAAATATATGGTCTTGATTTTCTCTTTCTACATTTAAGACATTTCACATTTAACAAGATATTTAGGATTTTGAAACATCAGATTTCACCAAGTTATTGACCCAAGACTTTTTAAAATGGTATGTCGTATACAAAAAGAAAAAAAAAAAAGATAAAGCTGTAATCCTACAGTCCAATTAAGAATCTTCCCATTTGTCTCTGAGGAATTTGGTAAGATATTGGGTTTTTACAACCATTAGGAAGCCTCTGGGAAATTTCATTACTGACAAAAAACAGAACTTTTAACCCAGTAGGTTTTTTAAGAAAAAAATAATTATAATCCTAACAACAATGGTGTTCATTATACTTATTTTAGAAACATATTACCTGTACTGAATCATCCTGAAATAAAATCTGGAATCAGATATAATACAAACACAAACACAAATGACCAGAAGCAACCCAATGTGTAATCTCTATTTCTCAGCTGCCTGAGCTCCCATTGTTTCTAAAAAAAAAAAAAAATTTTTTTTTGGAGAAAAACGTTTTATCCTTTTGAAGACAGGAATAAAAACAAAGAAATGAGAAGAACCTGCAGTTGAGATTTAATTATTGTATACCTAAAGCTTTGTAAATCAGAAGACTCTTTTAGTTAGAAAAAAGATAACAAAATACCCCAATCTGTAAAAAACACTGCACTTCCAATAATATATTATTGGAGGAAATAAGCTATACCTTGAGGCCATGACCAATTTTCAACATTTTTTATATGAATAATCCTAACATGTCTTACTTTGTTTCAAAATAGTTCACACTGTTATGTGGCAGCTTCCTAATATTTCCAATACAATGTGATATTTGTGAAATTAGAACAATTGAGTTTAAAATTAACCATTATTTTCTAATATTTAAATAAATTTGTGGGTAAAATAGTGTCTCATAACTTATAAGATTGATTATTTCACCAAAGTTTCACATTCATGTATTTTAGATTGGTTCCTACACTCTTATTTGAGAAAAGATATAAAATATTTATGGATTTTCTGACTTAAAGTTTAAGGTTAATTGGGTCCTTACTATGGCATATTCCAGCATGTGCCTGTCTCCTGAAATGTGGGACTTGCTTAGTAATGCTATATGTGGGATTTACTGACAAATTCCCAGCAAAGAACTTATGCTAAAGCAAAACTAGAGCTCACGTAACTTTAATCAGGGAGCAATGCTTTGGTCCTCACACAGGAAACATGAGTCTTCATTTAAAATGATATCTGTCACTCAGAAACACTGTAAGGCTAGTTGCACAAACAAGTGAATAGAGCCTAGAGAAAGGACAATAATAAATTAAATAAGGATAAGCCAATTCACTATAGCTCTCAAGATGCTGGTAGGATAAGGGCTATTTTAACATTTCTCCAACTAAGGGGGTAAAAAAAAAAGTAAATGATAAATAGGATCAGTCAGTTTGGACTGCAGGATTCCAGATCACTACTGGCAGTATTTAAGGGTGATGATAGGAAGCAATGGCATTAGCTTAAATGAGAGTAAAGCGCTGGGAAGTCAGGAAAGAAATAACAGTTGCATTTAGTAGCCATGATGAGGGAGCTGGCAATAAATTTTCTGGAGTTCATATGAAACACACCTGAGGATCATCTGGAAATATATGGTGGGGACAAAGAAAGTCCATACCTGAAATAAATATCATTGTTAATGTATTATTTTGCGTTCTTTCAAGGATATGAGAGAAACAAAGAGAAAGATTTTATATACAATAAAGTAACAGGATGATTGCATTTAAATCCAAAACAATACCAAAGAAAACTTTATAGCCTACAAATATGCAATAGTTAATTTGTGATGAAACTACCTTCATTTTCAACCCTGGTGACTTCTAAAATGAGACAGAGATGTGGGTTTTGCAACTTTTAATACCCTTTATGTTTTCCACAGTACGTTTATTTGTTTTGCTAGTCATTTTAAGCACACTGAGTTAACGATTGGTAACTCTGCTGTCAGTTCATTGAAATCAAGATGAAATCAGCAGCAGGGTCTAATGTTTCAAGTTGTTCCATTGTGCCTTTACTTCAAAATGGTCTAATGGGATAAAATAGATTCCATCTTTTCTTTCTTGTCTAGTAAAGATGGATGACTTCCCTGTCAGAGACATAAAAAGGAAACAAAATCATGGGCATAACCCAGTGTGCCTCAACCTAATACAACTGTGCTTTAAATTGTGTTTTTAGTTTTCATTCTTCCTTTGTATGATGTGAAAAATTTTATTTGCAATCTGTCACCCACATGGGAGCATGGAGAATAAAGATTGCTGTAATACTGTTCTCATGCTCATTATCACAACAGATACTCAGCTGTATTTATGTGTCCTACCATACTTTACATCCTTTTTCTGTCAGAGATCTCTACCACACCCCAACTTAACTTTGTCAGGAAGGTAATTAAAGGAATTAGTGTCTGTTTTTGCTCATTGAAAGATTAGTATAAAATCAGTGGATCAAACAGAATGGCATAGACGTATTTTAAGCCATACTGAGCCTAACAAACTATTGAGTGTTTTTTAGAAGCAGCTCCTAAAGTTGATGCCATTTCAGTTGCTGCTTCATCAACTCAAGATTTAAAAATATCTAAAAAGAGGTAGGAATATACAGTAGTAATGAGCTTGCTTAGCACGTATAAATCTCTGGCTTTAATCTGAGGTAATACATGTGCACACACACATACACACACACACAGTTCTAGAAGAAAGACAATATTAACTTTTAAAATATTTCTATGTTTGAGTCATTTCCTAGGATGTCCAAAGAAACTATGTCAAATAAATTCCTTTTCTATTTTGTTTTGTTTTCATGTTAAAGGGTTATTCTTAATCCCCTACAGTTTTTGTTATTTGTTTTATCGTTTCTTTGTGTCTTTTACTTTTTAAGAGAGAGTTGAAATTATTACATCACAGTCATAATATCAAGAATTATATGTTTTAGGCCAGGTGCAGTGGTGCACTCCTGTAATCCCAGGGGCTGGGAAGGCTGAGGCAGGAGGATTTGGAGTTCAAAGCCAGCCTCACCAAGAGCTAGGCACTAAGCAACTCAGTGAGACCTTGTCTCTAAATAAAATACAAAATAGGGCTGAGGATGTGGCTCAGTGGTTTAGTGCTTCTGAGTTAAATCCCTGGTTACAAATATATATGTATATTTGTAACCAGGGATTTAATATATATATATATAATATGTATTATATATATACATACACATACACACACACACATATATATATATATACATATATGTATATATATCTGTTTTACTTATTAAATAAGAAATTTTATTTTTTATTTCTGTTATTTTTCCTTCTACTTGGGATGCATGAAAGATGGAAAACACACACTTCATGGACAATGTTTCTTGCTGCACACTGAGAAGAACTGAGATCACTTGGGGCACTATCTAAAAATAAATCATAGTCCTAGGGCATACCATATAACAGAAATCTCCTCAAGGGGGAAGACTTTGCCAGAGATGTTTTCTGAAAATGTAAAAGAAGATGTTTTCTCTTGCTCTAACATAATCTAACCTTCCTATGTCATGAACAGGGGAAAGGGAGGCAAGGCTACACAAGAGCTTGTGAATACCATATCCAGATTCACATGCTCATGGAAACCTGTGATTTAACTGGAAGAACTATTGAACGACTCCTGCCCACAATACACACACACACACAAACATTTACTTTTACACTAACAAGGATTCAGTATAATAACTCTGGATTACAGCTGAAGGAGTTGCAGAGAACAGACTCTACATAAAAACACTCTTAGTAAATCCAAATTCAAGATATCAGATAAAATCAAGTACAGTATTAACAACATTCAGAGATTTTTCTCATCTATAGCTCATAAGTGTATATACTAACATCCAGCCCCAGGCCATGTTTGCATAAGTCCCCACACTAAAGTTATATTTACCCATTAATTCATATAACAGTAAGTTTGTAGGGAAAACATTATGATGCACAACAAAAAGCACTAGAAAACAGTCTCAATATCAGAGCAAGTACCAGCATCACCTCAAATATAACACAAATGTTGCAATTAGTAGACAGTGAATTAAAATAATCGTTCTCAATATATTGAGCATTCTAGTAGAAAAAGGGGATATTAGATGAAAATAAATGGGCAATATAGACAAAGAAATTGAAGTTTTAATACAGATTTAATACAATCTTAGAAATTAATAACACTGTAACAGAAAAAAATGAATATCTCAGATTAGATCAATGGTGGACATTACAAATCCAAGAAAAATATTACTTAATTTAAAAATAAGTAGAAATTTTTCAAACTAAAATGTAAACAAAAATAATTGAAAAAGAACAGAATAGCAATTAATTGTGAGTAACTGCAAAAGATATAAAAATGCATAATTTAAAGATGAGAAAGAAAAGATCAAAATGCAGAAGTAACATTTGTAACAGTGACTGAAGTTTTCTAAATTTAATGACAGATATCAAGCCACAGATCCAGGATGCTCAGAAAACTCTCGGAAAGATAAACATCTCCTCAAAACCAATCAATTAGCAAAAGCAAGAGTAATAAGTAAATTAACCTAGATATATCTTTAAATTACAGAAAACAAAATATGAAGAGAAAATAAAAAGAAATCAGAAAAAAATTTAACTATAGTTCAAAAGATAAAGAGTTGTAATAGATTTCTCATGAAAACCATGTCAGCAAGTTGACAGTGAAGTATTTTTAAGTATTAAAAGGAATGTATGAAAAATAAACATCAACCTTGGGAATATTTTTGTTTCAAAATTAAGAGAAATAAATCTTTTTAAGCAAACAAAATGTGAGGTAATTCATTGCCAACCGAACTGTCTTGCCAGAAATAGTAAAATATTATCTTCAGGCTTACTGGAAATCATATAGGTTAGTACCTTTTATCAGTATGAGGAAGGAAAGGCATCAGAGTAGAAATAAGCATAGGCAAAATAAATTATTTTACTTATTCAAAAAGTGTAAAGATAACTGCTTAAAGCAATAACAGTAATACTCTTTTGGTTTATTATAGAATGTAATAAATTAAATGACAGAAACTGTCACAAGGATGAGAAGTAATTGTGAATTCTCTATTATGAGGTATCTGTACTATATGTGAGAAGAATATAGCTATTTCAAGGTAGACACACATATATATGTACACAAAAAGAGAAACACACATACATGTATAGTAAACACAACTGCTAAAATAGTCTAAGAGAACTAAAATTGATTATCTGACAGGAGATAAAATATAATATCATACAATCTCAGTTAAAATCAGATAAAATATAAAAGGAAGCCACTGCACAATTATAAAACATCATTGATATTAATCCAAATACAACAATAGTTACTTTATGTATTAATTGTCTAAATGCTTCATTAAAAGACAAACCTTGCCAGTCTGAATAAATAGTAATCCTCAACCCCATGTAGTTTACAGAAAAAGAATTTAAATAAAATATCTCCAGTATGTTTAAAGCAAAAATATGGGGAAAGACATATAATTTTATATGAGCCATATGAAACTAAGAAGAGCTATATTAAATTCTTACAAAGATGAGTTCAGAATAAAGAAAATTCTCAGGATTAAGAAAAGGCTCCACCTAATGAAAAAGGTGTCTTGTTCTATAAAAAGAAAATTTTCTGACTTTCATGACAAATTACCACATACTTGGCGAAATAAAAAGGGAAAGACTTATTTTACCACAGACTTGGTCAGAAGTCCAATAGCAAGAATTAGCAAGGCTTCTTTCTTTGCAGGCTCCTAGGGAGGTATCTTTCCTTGACAGTGCCAGCTGCCAACATTCCTAGCCTTGTGGTAGGATCACAGCCTCTGTCTCCATGCGGCTTGTTGACATCTCTTTCCTGTGTCTTTTCTATGTGTCCCAAATCTTCCTCTGCCTTTCTCTTGTGAGGAAATCAATGTTATACTAACAATAACTAGAAGAATATGAAAGTTCCCATTACATGAAAATGATTAATGTTTGAAGAGATGGAAGTATTTACTACTTTAATTTGATCATTACACACTGTAGACATGTACCAAATTATCATTCTGTATCCTCAAAATATCTATACTTGTGACCTCAATTAATAACAATAGTGCCCATGTGGATAAGCTAGGTTTATCTCCTGATGATCCTTAATTGCAATTGCTTTATCAAGATTCTTTCAAATAAGATATTATCCACAGATTTCAGGTATTCCACAAGGATATCTTTTGGAAGAATGTTTTTAAAGCATTAATAGTTTTTATTTTTAAAGCATTTTTAAATTAACAAGAACTGCACAGATAGTTCAAGGATTTTCTCAATATTCCTCTCTGTCCTTTCAATTTCCTCTCTAACTATAATGCATCTGCCTCTCAACATTTTTGATCCCAAATTAACTCATTTTTATTAACTGACATCTATATTATATTATATAATATAATATAACATTTTTGTGTTATGCAACGACATGGATTTTGACAAATACTCAATGTCCTGTATAAAGAATTTCAGTATTGTCCCAAATAATTTCACTGCCCTAAATCGTTCCTGAGTTCCAACTATTCAACCCCTCTCCAAACCCTACAACTATGGGTCTTTTTGTTTTCTTCATAGCTTTGTCATTAGCATTTTCCATAGTTGAAATCACTCATTATGTAACATTTTAATAATGGCTTTTACTCAGCATTATGCATTTAATTTTCTTTTATGTCTCCTTGCATTTTGACACCCATTTCTTTTGATCGCTGAATAATATTCCATTGCATGAATGTGCTACAGTTATTTATACACTCACCTATTGAAAACAACATCCTGTTGGTTCAAAGTTTTTGCCATTATAAATTAATCTGCTATAAATATTTATGTGTAAGTTTTTAAATGGATTATGTTTTCTACACAGTTTGGTAAACAACTAGGAAGGTAATTCCTGGATTTTGTTTGAAACTTATATTTAGTTCTGTAAGAAACTGCCAGTGCTTGTGTTATTTCCTATTTCTCTCAGTAATCAGTGAGGAATACAGTTGCTAAACATCCTCATCAGGTTAGTGTTTGTCCTCTGGCATTGTCTTCTTCAGAACTCCTTTGGATATTCTGGGCATTTTCCATTTTTGTTTGCATCTTAGAATTAATTTCTCAATATCCACAAATTGAATTCTTGGGATTTTGTTTGCAACTTCATTGAATCTATAGAACACTTTGGAAAGACTGTCATCTTAGTGTAATTTTTTTTGTCGATATTCTTTGCCAAGTTAATAATTTTTATTATAAATTAAGGAGAATTTTATTTTGAATGTGTTCTGGATTTCATAAAATACTTCTTGGAGGGAGCATTTTTAGCCTACTACCTAACAACAGAGTATCAAAATACATAAACAAAAAACTTATAGACTGAAAAAGGAAATATACAAATAATGTATTTGGATGTTTCAAAAGTGATAGATCAAGCAGGCAGAAAATCAGTAAGAATACAGTTGAGTTGAAAAGACCTACCTACCAAACCGATAAAAGTGAAAATTACACAATACTCCTTTTGAAAACATCAAAATACATTTTCTTCTCAATTTCTCAAGAAACATTCAGTACAATAAAAAAGCAAGTGCCTAAAGATATCACTTCAAGTTACCTATAATGAGCTATCTAAGGAAATCAAATATCATAAACTATATTCATGTACTACACAAATAACTGGGGAAATTAAGGATAAGGCATATGGGAAGTTCAATGCCAATTTTGCAATATTCTATAACTTTAAGCCCGTTCTAAACTAAAGTTTATTAAAAATGAATAGTTGCAGAAAAGAGAATTTTGAAAATTTCACATACATGAGCAAACATGGAATTCACACTTTCTCCTAAATTACTAGATGTTCTGGCCAAACTAAGTCTGTATTCTAATAGGATGAAATTCACTGAAGCTTAATACCCAAAGAACTTTTGTTGTTACTTTGGCATTTATTTTTATTTTTTTTTAATCACGTCTAGTGTACAAAACTCATCACTATCTGGAGCATGTTTTGCTCATGGTAGATGACGGAAGCTTATGAAAGCAGGTACAAGTATGCATATACATCAAAGTTTCTGCTTTCCTAAAATTAAACGTTCTCTGACTAGCAAAAGCAATTCAGGTTTTCAGGTGTTTAAGCCCAGGTTCATTGTTCTGCAGAATATGCATTGTCTACCATAGTGGGAAACCCTGGAATCCCAGTGCCAATTTATGTTGAAGTTTGACTCTTACACCATGAGACCTTTGAGTACTATTTTGAGGCCAAAACTTCAGGTTAATCTTATGCAGATAGCTTTATTCAAGTCATGAGAAAATGGTTTTCTGTATTATCTCTAATAACTTCCAGGGAACCACACTCTCCCTAGGTTTGCATACTAATAGCTAGGTGATACTGGGAATATTTTCTGAACTTACATTCTTGAGTATTTGCTTAATACCTTAATCTAATGGATCAAAAATGTCTTATATCCTTTTTTCTATATTACTCATAGTTTTCTTATAACAAACTAAAATGAAGGTTTTTCCTTGGTATTTTATAAAGTATTCAAAATAAACATGAAAATAAATATTATATGAATATGCTCTAGTTTATTAAAAGAAGAGAGGGGATATGTGGGGTAATTATTATTTTTTTGATTTTTTTGTTTTATATTTTACTAGTGTATTTTATAAACTAGTATATTCATTTATAAGCAAAAATAATAATTCTTACACATATTGTAGATATAGAGTGCTGAATATAATCTATAGACTATCAAGTATATTCTATAATTCAAATTATTTGCTAGGTATGATATATTGAATATATATTAAATAATAAAAGATTATTTCATTTTATTTGAATAGGAAATTACCTTTGTTTAGCTGTCAATCATTACACCTAGGTAGGTACATGGCAGAAGAATTTGTGTTAGTGGCCTATGATTTGATATTATTTTCCTAAAATTAAATTTTTCTAGACCCAAGATAAGAGCATTAATGGTGCAAATGATTTTGTACAATATAATAAATAATATGTTTCAGATGTAGAATACCTATAATGAGACAAGTCATGACCTAATATTAGACAATTAGAGACTATGACTTGGAAAAAAAAAAACTCACTTCCATCATCATTTGTCATTTTTTTTTTTATTTGACTGACTAAAGTTATTATCCAGTTTGGCAATTTGCTAATACTTTTACCTGTAGGGACATTGCTTCTACATTTTAATATAATATTAATATAATATAACAATTACTAGCAAGAGAAATCACAAAATGCTGTTTATAATTTTAGCATTTTGTTAACACTTGCAATGAAATGAATTAAGCTGTGTACCCCTAATATGCCCTAAAGCCACTTTGGAGACTATTATTCCAGGTAACACTGTTACCTGTCATATTATGTGATTCATTTGCAGTTAAAGGGGGAAAAAATTCTTGTAATCTGCAACTACATTATTTATTCTCTCCTGAAACACTGCATTACAAGTGCTCTGCTTTCCTGTCAATAAAAAATGAATGTAGTTAATTGTAAACTTGCCTATTAAAAATGAGGTGCTGTATTGTTTGCTTCTAATAGTGCACAGAAGTTAAAATGATGAAATGTTAGGAATATTTTTACTTAAAAATCATATTCTCTATACAAATGCATACTGCATATTTATTCATTTCTCTCTCTCTCTCTCTCTCTCTCTCACACACACACACACACACACACACACACACACACAATTATTGTTTTCCTCAGAAAGTTCTCACTAAGATTCTTAGGGCCTCACGAACTTGCTGAAGCTGGCCTTGAAGTTGCAATCCTCCTGCCTCACCCTCCTGAGCAAACAGGATTAGGTGCCACTATGCCCTGCCACACACATATTTTTGAGCAATCTTTAAAAAATATCCTATTGAAACTTGAAACTGGTGATACTTTGTCATAGATTAATTAATTACTCTTAATCACTAATTTACTAACTTCCAAACTCCATATTTTAAAGTTTTAAGTAAAAATAGAATATGTAGAAATTTAGTTGAAAAAAGAAATGTCCATTATGTTGTTGATAGAGAATGAAACTTGATTTATTCCCTAATGGACTATAACATAATATTTTCAATATCAATAGTACAGTTTTTAAAAGCTTAGGGAAACCCCAAAGTATTATCTAATTTTCCACTTTTCATACAGTATATTGTAATACTACCTAAAATAATAGATTTGTTTTGAGTTTTGAGAATAACAAAATATGTCTTTTCATAAACTATTTCTATGATACATATTTACATAAGGACTACATTGTTATTCATGAATGGTTGAGTTTGACTGAATTTGAAATCACTTGAAAATTCAATTATAGCTATACTATTGAAATGCTTTTTATTCTTATTTGAGCCAATATTGTCTTACCTTAATTAAAAATATCTTCCTATCAGTTCTTTCCAAAAAGGAATTTAAAAATGCTATCTTTTCTCTTTCTTTAACTGGTATCTGCTCCTAAAGGCTGGTATATCATGTTCAATATTCTTCTTCATTATATTTCTGGTTGTCACAGTTCTTTCCTACTATAAAATTCTAACACTCTAATTTCAGGCACTCAGGGAAATATTCTTATGAATTACAGTCTGCAAACTCCACAAGTAAATCAATTTGAGAAACTCCACGAACCTTCCTACAGTAATAGTAACAATAATAATAAAAGGAGACATGGGGAGAGGGAAGATAACAGCACAGAGAGATAGCAGAGCAACTTTGAGCCATCAATTCAGTGCTGGGAGGAGAGTCTTCATTAATCTTTTGTCTGCTCTTTTATCCCATGGCTGATTTACAAAAAGAGGTTTTTTTTGTTTGTTTGTTTGTTTAATTTTTGGGTTGCAACACCAGAACTTTATTCATTAAATTCTACATTATCACAAGGTTGATATTTTGTCATCCATGAAACAAGGAATAAAGTGCAAAACAAAATATGTTGAAATATTTGGACAGTCAGATTCAATGATAGTAACATGTTGATATGTAAAGCAGAGTGAGACTCCCTAGAAGATTTGTTAATATGAGAAATATGTAGGGCTTTTACAGATTAATTTGAGGCACTAATATAGCTTTGAACACTATACAATTCAGGATACACTCTGCTATTTTCCAAAATATTACATAGAAAAGGGCAATTTAAAATGATTGGTTATATAGCTCCTCAAGAGTTGACAGAGAACATATTTTAACTTTATCAAATAAAATTTTTAAAGAATATATATTTAGTGTGCAAGCTTCTTCAAACATATAATAAAATATGTCCCAACATAAACAGAATTTATTATGAATAATATACATGAAAGCAGAACAGCATAAACTCTCAGCCTATATTTAAAGCCACAACTTGACTTTCATAATGTATAAAATATTTCCACTTTTACCTAACAATAAGGCGACATATTTCTCACTGGCAAATTTTATTTTAACCTCATTTATGCTTTTACTTCCAAATCACCTTACATAAATAAGGCCCTTCCAACAGAAGTCTCTAGAATCTGGCCCAATGGCAGTAGCCAACAACACTCATTTGCTCACTCTTCTTCCGTCTGCAAATCTCCTTCATCACAGAGGTTTGATCAGTCTTTCCTCATGTCTCCTGGAATCTCAGGCTAATCTATGTGAACATAAGTTGTTCGTTGAATTCTGATGCAAAACTGTCTTAAACAGACCCATGCTCTATGCCATCAATAGTGCTAATGACTACATGGGGGTTCAATGTTCTACAAACTAGCCTCTTCTCCTGTACAAAATGTTTAAGCCACTGTTCTGGAACAGAGGGTGGAGACAAGAGTCTGCTTCCTTTTAGAGTGTCACACCTTGTATACAAATAAGACTCTTCTAGTCTTTTTGGATTGTCTCCTCAAGACCGGAATCTTTGGTCTATGAGCAAGCTGGTATAATGGTTATCAGATCTGTAGTCCTTAGCCTGAGATCCATGAGTAGAGGACTAGCATTATAATTGGGGGCTGGGTCTAGTAAGGATACTATAAGCTATTGGCTATGCCTAACTATAAAATTTAGCTTTTGCAACACATACCTGAGTGTGTTAAGGAATGCTAGCTGCCTACTACTCCCATGCAGACACCAGAGCCTTCAACTGTATGCTGGGAAGATGATACCTGTGTTCTTGACTGCATCCACCAGAAGTGACATTTCAATCCTGACAACCAGGAGACTGAAGAGAGAGGAATATGTGGTAGGTTAAATGCCACTCTTATTACTGAATTTTGATAGACATTTATTAAATAAAATTTTCTTTTTTTATGTTCTTGTGTCAATTTCTAGAGATTTCTTTAATTGTAATTTTAATATGATTTTCTTCATTATGTTTGATTCTTAGGGGAATGGGTCTCTAGTTTTTCAAAAACAATTTTTGAAAGTGAAACTCTGACATGTATACCTTTCATGATGATAAAATTTATATATAATAAACATAAGTAACCCTTATTAGAATTCTCTGATAAAAATACATGACAAACATTATGTACTTTAAAAATGTTTTGTATATATCAGTTAGTATAAAACCAAGTTTCTAATTATTAATTTATTTGAAATTTAAAATACTAATTTATTTAATAGTATAATTTAATCCTCATTATTTCACTCCTTAAGATATATCCATTTTTTTCTTGATATGAAACTGAAACTTATGAAAGTTATAAAACATTCATAAATTCACACATCATGGAAGTGGTAAAGACAGGATTCAGTGCCCCCAATATGGAAACTGAAATTTATTTTTTATCAGTTTCAATTCTCCAATGAGTTTATAAATCATGCTAAAGAGGTAAAATTTA
Organism: Marmota flaviventris; assembly: GCF_047511675.1. NCBI lineage: Eukaryota > Metazoa > Chordata > Mammalia > Rodentia > Sciuridae > Marmota > Marmota flaviventris. The sequence continues at coordinate 92,328,461 of NC_092501.1, read as the reverse complement.
AAATCAAAATAATTCAATGTATTTTTGCCATATACAGTAGAAATCTTCCTATTTTCTCAACCACTTTGAGATTATATCACCTGTGATAACATGACCCACTAATGTGGTATAAATGTTATTTTAAGTTGAAAACACCTGAGAAAGAAATAGCTGCAGAAAAAAAATAATAATCTCCCCTCCACAAAAAAAAAATCTTTATCTATATATGTTCTGCAAATCCTTCCCAAAATGAAGCCACCATAAATCTCCTGTCTGGGAGGTTTAAGTCAGATTAAGATATATATGAAATTATATAGACAAAACTTTACAATAAATTTTTCTAACTTTTACAGGTTTCCCTCAACTTATTATTAGTATCACATATTGTTCAATAAAAATATATACAGTATCACATATTGTTCAATAAAAATATATAATTCAATATCTGTATCTATATCTCAGGCTGCCATTATTAAATAACATGGATTATATAAGTACCATATATCTATACCTACATCATTTTAACAGAACATAAGACTTAAATCCTCTTGTTGATTCTCTGAAATAGCAGAATATTCATTATTTCATAAACATCTACTCTGTAATACTCTTATTTTATTTTTCCTTCACTTCACAATTTAACTGTTAATTTTCCATCATAGAACCATACACTGGTATGTGTAATTTGCTTTTATATATCTTCAGTCAGTTTCCTAAGTTTCACATTAATTTGTTATTCATTCTCATTTTTTTTGTCATAACTTAAAGCTCATTTCAAACAAAATTTGTTCTCTTACTATAATAAAACATTCAATTCTTTATTTTACTCTATATTTTTATTTAAATTTGAGTTTTATCTATATTTAAATAACTTTAGTGTGGTTTTTCACTAGTATAGTCTTAATTTCATAGAGCAGGAAATAAATGTGTCGTGTTAGTATGCTATACAGTCTCAGAATTTTCTGTAATATAAATATATTATACATATCCATGTGTTTCTGTATTTCTCAATTGTATTCTCATTTGCTTTTGTTTTGTTAATATAATAACTACAAATTTAAGAGTTTCAGATTTAATTTTTTTTCTTTAAATATGATGCAATATGTTATGGTATAAATGAAATTTTACAGTAGTGTTTTTGTTTTGATTTGCTTGTTCTCTCAATTTGTTAAATTTTACAGATTTTTTTGAGCAACAACCAATTAATTTGCATAAATATGCTATATTAAATCATATCCATATGCCTCAAATAAAGATTCAGTTTATGTTTCATTTGATGATAAATGTAAAAAAAAAAACACTAGTAATGAACATAGCATAAAAGGGTTTACATAATCATTGCACCAACAAAAGCGACAGTTAGGGTGGTTCTGTAATTGCTGAAATTTACTTAATAAGAATAAATCCTTTCTCTCATTTAAATATATATCCATACCATTTTTTTCCAGAATTACCCTATTTGAAATTTACCTTGGCCCTATCATAATATCTGAAGTACCATTGTTGGACTATTGAATATACTTTCCACTATAATGATCTCAGAATCCATGTTTTTGATAAATGTATGAGGGAAATTTGATTAAAAAACTCTAATATTTGGCTATCCCCTATCTTCACAAATAAATCCACATTTGGCAAATTAGAGTAAAATATAAAAGGGAAAAATGATAAAAGCAATATGGATTACTTATGTTTGTTTTTTTTATTATATTGGAACTAGTTTTTTAAATTCTATTTTAGTTTTGTCTTTGTAAAGTATGTCAAAGCCAAGTACCAAAATTTGGAAGGGAAGAAAGAAGAGGAGAAAAATTGGTAAAGGAACTTTTTTTTTTTAATCAGTTCTGTGTATTGAACCCAGGGTCCCATGCATGCTAAGAAAGCATTCTACCATTGCTCTGCACCTCCAGATAGCAGTATTCCTTATATGTCTCTCAGATTTCTTGACATTCTGCAGAAATAACTAACTTTGTTCTAGATACCTTCCAATCATCTTTTTCAGCAACTAGTCTAGGAACACAGATAGTATCCCTCTGAAGCAAGCATTCTTCAACTCTTTCAACATTATTAATAATACATTTCCAGATGAGGCTAGAACTTACTACTAGAGTTTGGGTTTAATATGTGCAAGGTCCTAGACTCAATTTTTACTATAAAAATTAGTAAATAAATTTCCCTGTACAAGACATTTTTGTATTCTGATAGCATCTATAAACCTGTTAATTGACAATGGAGTAAAATCATAGATCTTGTATGATTCTTGACAATTTCAAAAAAGGAGATAGAATGCTGACCTAGACAAGGACTTCTGGAAAAGGAAGAATGTAGACATTTGTGGGCTCATTAATGGGATTTGAAAATATTTCTTGGAAATTAGTAGTAAAGTTTTGTCTAAAATGTTATGATCTACTCAGTATTAAATCGTCTTTTATTTCCTATAATATGGAATAATTTGAGATTGAAGCCAAGGGGACAAAAAAGTAGTCAGTATAGGTAATGAATGATTTGGTCAAAAAGATGGGGACTAGTTCAGTAGGAAATAAAAATGTTAATACCTTCAGGACACTTCCCCCTCCTCTACCTGTTTTCAAGTTTACCTGCCTGCAGAGAATTGTTCATCCCTATAAGGCCCTGTTAATGAATGCCTCCTGGGCCACTACCTTCCTGCTTGGAACACTGGGAGGCACCTTTCCCCCCAGGATCACTCCACCTTTGGCCCACCTTCTGGTCACTAGTCACCTACACAGGATGTGGGGAGGAAAGGCCATGAGAACAAAGGAATTACAAAGAGCATAAAATGGGTAAGACACCCCAACTTCTCTGGACACCCAGCTCTGGGGGCCCTTCTTTGTGGAGAAGTCTATCTCTGTTCTATCCTTTAAACAAAACTTGCTTTCTACTCTTGACTCAGCGTTTCTCAGATTTTTCAATCTTCAACACCTGGGAAACAGAACGCAGCCCTGACTGATTGAAATCACCAGCATCAGGATGAGACTGCAGAATGTGTACAGCACAGGTGTCAACATGTCCTAGTTATTCATAACTTTTCTCTGAAACTACTTTTTATTACTGTGATAGTAAGTCCCAGCCAACCATATTGTATTGATTTATTAATTTCCACCCTGAGTAGGCAGAATATTCCAATCATTTTTTACAATATTTATAGGAGTTTGATAACAACAATTAAAACTTCTATTGCTATTCACAGAGACTACACAAGAGAAAAAGAAAACATACAATCCTCCATCTTCCCCGCCCCCACCCTGCCTCCTGGGTATTTAGAATCTCAATTTGAATTATATGAACTTTGAATATGAGTGTTCAGTCATACTAAGGTCTATTAGGAGTGGCAGGGTCCTGCCAATAGCCCTACTTGTCATAGCACAGCCATGCAGCCCAAAGAAGAGAATAAGAGGAGCCAGTGGAAGGTATTTCCACATGAAGAAATGAGCTGCTTCTCACACATAAGTTTTATCTCTGTAGCCCAGATGTCTCTGAGCTCACCAGCTCTCAGTGATTATAAAATAAAGGTTTTATTGCTATTTTATGACCAAATTATACCTTAATAGAATTCCTACCAGCCTGATAGAAACTAGCTCATTCAAAGTTTATCCCTCTCTCATTATTTATGGGAGTTCCCAAAGGCCTGACTTACCTGTGCATACAAAAGAGTCCATTAGCAAACAGCAGCCTCCATGTAAGATCACTGCTCTTTCTCTGGTGTACAGGCCCATTATCTGCCAAACTGCTGACAAGCATTTCAGTCACTTCCTGCAGCATCAACACACTATCATTCACTTCAAAGGAAATAAACAACAACTGGAATCTATGCACTTCATCTTGTGGAGCAGTACTGTAGCCAGGTGATTAGGGAGGTGAGGATTTTTTAACACATAAAATGTTGATTAGGAATACTGCAATCAGCATTGCATATCTCCACAAACGTCTTTCACTTATTTCTGAAGATTCTGAACTTTCTCTCATTTATTATTTTAGCAAGTGAACTAAGTTGTATGAGCTAGCACTGGCAGAGCTCACACCAGTTGCTCCTGTCTTCCTGATTCTCTGCTATAGCCTCTACATTATTATGTAAAACCCTTCTATACATAGTTCAAACTTAAGGAATGCATGGATTTTAGCTGTTACTAACAGACTTAGGGTGAAGATGAAAGTTATTAAGATAAACACACAGACATTCCATCATGTGGGTACTCTAACTTAGAGTTAGATTGGCAACTATCTGAATGATAGAAAGTAGGCAAAAGAAAAAGGGACAATGCCTGAACGATCATTATAGTTTATAGTACTTGCTGCCACTGCAGTCAGGGACAGTGTTTCTAAAAAGCAGGTAAAAAGGGCACTTAATTATTCCTTCAGTTTACTTGTTTTCTTTTACCTTTCATACAAGCCAAGAATGACTTCAATGTATGAAGATACAAATCATATTTAAATAGTACATTGGATAAATTAATTAGTCCATGTGCCCTTCAATCCAGAATGGGACGCTTTCAATAATATAACTATTTTAAAATACTTTATGGCTGAGAATGCAGCTTAGTGATAGAGCACTTGCCTAATAAAGTTGATTTGAAGGCAATGATTTTCCCTAAAGAATTTTAAGAAAAACATTGAGTACAAATAATCACTATTGTTAGTGATTTTTGCATTTTACCACATAACTGGAAACTTGACTGCATGAAAAGTAGATGAGAATAGAATTACTCAACTTCAGCATTCTTTGCTGCATGGGAAACAGTGAGGCACATTTACAGACTTTCAAGTTTGGTGAAACATATTCTAGAAAATTCAGTGCTAAGTCCAGTTGTGATTATCAGTACTGACTTTTGTAGTCATTAGTCCAGATAATATCTCACCATTTGTGCACACAAATTTCTTGGGGAGCTTGGTAAAATGCACATCAAATTAGGTAGGTCTGTGTGGGTCCTCAGAATCCTCAATTCTAGTGACCACTTAGTGACTAATATGGTGACTAATTTAGACCTCACTTGAGAATCAAGAATCTTCATTATTTTAATAATAATGTTATAACATGTGTTTTGGGTCAATTCTCATATATGCAACTAAATTACATTAGACTTTATCTTTATTCACCTTTGCAAGGATGCATTATTTATTAAACACATAAGAACAGGGTATTGGAGTGAGGTAGCATTATTCCAGGTGCTGTAAATCACGAATAAACACTGTCCATATTAAAATTGGTTCTAGGTAATTTCTATAAGGAAGATTAATAAGGAATTACAATGCACATGCTCTAGTAATCATACACATTAATGGTGTCTTATGAGAATACACCTTAGCACAAACTTTTGTTAATTTTCAAGAAAGAGAAAAATGGTACAGAAAATATCAAGTCATTCCATGAACTTATGAATGTAGGAAATATGGTACTGCCACCTCTTGGAAAGGGAGATAGTAGCAAATGAATGCCATTTACCATTGTATGTAATATATATATATATATATATATATATATATATATATATATATATATACACGCATGTATATGTATATATATAAAACATACATTATATATATGTATATTTTTAAAGTCATGAATTTTTTTATTTTATATATTGATAGTTAATATTAAACTTAAATAATACAGATAGCGATACAAAAAGTATTCAGATTCTTTGAGATTCTATTTCCTTGTCATAATATGTTATGGTAAAGAGTTCCTCAGTAGAAAATAATTATATTTCTTCTCTTTATTCTGGTGTCACTTATACAAATGATAAAGAAAAACTATATGTTGGGTAGAATGTAGTGCCTATATTACTTTCACCAGAAATAAATTTAAATATTTAAAAATATTTCCTTTCAGGTAGAAATTAATAATGTTGGTTCAGTTTTTATGGTGATATTAAGAAGAAATGGACTGTTCACACTGTTTTAAAATAATATTTTAATATTTATTATTATCTGGAAATAATACACTTTTAATAATATTCATATTGCTTCATATGCTAATTCCTCAATTTACTTTGCAAAATAAAACAATATATTGGGTAAGATATTTTGGCCCCTTTTATAATTTGGTCTGCAATATCAATTGTTTATTAAAGTAGAATAGGAACTTTAAGACATAAATTTTCTATTTTCATGTTCATATATGACCAGTGAAACTCCACATCATATACAACCACAAGAATGGGATCCTAATAAGAATAAGTTATTCTCTATGTATGTATAATATGTCATTATATACACTACTGTCATGTATATCTAAAAAATAACAACTAGAACAAAAAGAACAGGGACAGAAGAATGAAGAGTGTCTAGGACTAAATACATATTTACACAAATAATAAAGGATGAGTGTTGTAAGCAGTGTTTTTGCTGCTGTGACCAAAGGATGTGACAAGAACAATTTTAGGAATAAATGTTTATTTTGGAACTCACTATTTTAGAGTTGTCAGTCCAGACATATCTGGTTCAATTATTCAAAGCTCAAGGTGAGGCAGAACACAATATCAGAAGAGTATGGCAGAGGAAAATAGGTTAGGACTTGGCATACCAAGAAGCAGAGAGATTTGTTCAATGAAGACAAATAATATACCCCCAAAGGCATACCCCCAGGGACCCACCTCCTCAAGCCATAGCCTACCTGCCTACAGTTGCCACCTGGTCATTCCCTATCAGGGAATTAACGCACTAATTAGGTTAAGACTCATAACCCAATCATTTCACCTCTAAGCTTTCTTGCATTGTCTCACATATGAGTTTTTGTGGAACACCTCATGTCTATATGACAACAAGTAAAATGAAGACATCTTACACTTGGATAAACTGATATTCTGAACAAATTTAGGGTGGAGTTACTAGATCTCATTATTTTATAGAAAGAGGCATTTTATATTTATGGAAAATCTTTGTTTTGTAAATCTTGAGTTCCTATTACAATTCTTCTAAAATTAAAATGCATGAGTCTGCCATGTATGATACAGAACTACAGAATATTATAACAAGAAATTTTTTAAGAAAGAATGTGTTTCTTCTAAGAATTTTACAAGTAAATATGCTAAAGTAAAATTAATTTGATCACAGTTTCATTTGAGGTTCCTGGATTAGATATCCTTCCTGCTTTAGTCTGTTGTCCATTGATGATGAAAATACTGACAAATATTTGAAATCAACTTTTACTATACAAGGCAATATATCAGTTTCTCTTCAATTATGTTCTACAGTGTATATTCTACGGTATATGGTGTTGATTTTAGAAAACACAGTTGTACATATCAATTTGTAAATTCTTCAAAGGATTTTGGATACAATATTTTTTCTTTCTTGAATATTTTTCATTATTTTTTACATATAATGAATGATGAAGTCTCTGTTGAATAGATTAAAATACTATGATATATTGATGGCATTAATAATAATGTCAATCATGTGTTTATTTCTTGCAAGGAATTCAATATTATGAAATTACTATATTAATCTTGCATTATCACTTTGAAGTAGTGGAAAGTAAATATTATTTGACATATAAATTGATTTAAGGATCGAGAAGCAATTAAAATATGTTTTCCCAGTAGCAAGTGAGAAATTAATGACAAAAAAATGATACACTTGGTGGTGGTTAATCTTGTGTGTTAACATGACTGGCCATTGGGTATCCACACATTTGGTCAGACATTATTCTAGATATTTCTCTGAGCATGTTTTGAATGAGATTTATCATTTGAATAGTTAACTGAGTAAAACAGGTTGCCCTTCATAGTGGCTTCATCTAAGCAGTTGAAAATCTGAATAGAAAAAAAGGCTGAACTGTCCCTGAGGTAGAATGAATTCTCCTGCCTGAGGGCTTTGAAACTAGAATATTGGATCTTCATGATCCTACAGCAGCTTGCTGGCCTTTGAATTTGATTTTAAACATTAGCTCTGTAGATTTGAATTTGCCAGTTTCTATAATCACATGAGCCAATTCCCTAAAATAAATCCCTTTCTCTCTTTTCTTCTCCCCTGTTCCCTACAGGAATGTGTGCGCGCTTGCGCGCACACACACACACACACACAATTGGTTTGTTTCTCTAGAGAATACTGACTCAAACATATTTCACACATTGTACTATTCGGCTGGGCAAGTACTGTCTAATATAATTTTAATTTTTTTTCATCATATTATAGCTTAGGGAGTATACTGATTTGGGGTATTACTACAATGATTTATTTTACCAGTAAAAATATGGCGAGTAGGTTATGATTGTAGAAAGCTGATGCTATCTGATTAGCTTTCTTCAACGTTTTAGTGAAATTTAATGAAAACTCAAAAAGGGTGCACAATGCAAAGAGTTGTAGAAATTTTGGAATAAGATCATAAACAATGACGAATTTCTACCTCCAGCATGTTACAAGTTTGCTGGTAAAACTTTAGGACCACAGTGAGAAAAACAATAAATTATTATATTTTCTCCCTATGAGTTTGCCTAAATTTCAGGTATCCTCTAAACTGTATGGGAGAAATTCATAAGTTGTTTGTCAATGTAGTTTCTTATTTCTCTAGGCAAGGTGGTGCATGATTGTAATTCCAGCAAATCAGAAGGCTGAGACAGGAGCATTTCAAGTTCAAGGTCAGACTTAGCAGATTAGTAAGGCCCTCAGAAACTTAGTGAGACTCTTCTCAAAATGAAAAGAATTGGGAATGTAGCTCAGTGGTAAGCACTCCTGGGCTTAGCTCCCTCAGTGTTCTCTCCTCACTCTCTCTCTTTCTCTGTGTCTGTGTCTGTCTCTCTCTTTGCGTATGTGTGTGTGTACATACTTATGTGTGTGTGTGTGTGTGTGTGTGTGTGTATACTGTGTTTTTTTTTTAAAGTAGCCAGAATACAGAACTGCTTTCCACTCTGCTTTCATTATGGACTATCTATGACATTATATGATGGAAGATAGAAATGGAAAGCAGTGGTTCTTTATATCTAACTATATGCAGGATTTAGAAGAAAGACACTGAACACATTATGCTCTGGAGGTTATTATATTTTTCTTGCTCTCAGTAAAGAGAGAACTACAAACAGCATTTGAGTAATTATAATGAACTGCATGCTTCCAATGAAAATGACCAAGCACTGGGATCAAAGAGTCCTGCACACATCAGCACAGCCACAATAAATGTATATTAATCAACGTTTGAATTTTGCATAAAGTTGGTGCACTTCAATCTGCCCTAATGCTTAGAATTTAAAATGGATAAATTAATATTAAACAGTTAGAACATGTGAGGAAGCAAGAACAATCTGTAGATGGTCACAAGATAGAACACATCATAGTAATTCAAAATACATACAGATAGCCTGTAATTCCAGCTGCTCAGGAGGCGAAGGCAAGAGGATCCAGAGTTCATAGGCAGTATCAGCAATTTAACAAGTGCTAAGCAACTCATTGAGACCCTGTCTCTAATAAAATACAAAATATGGCTAGGGATGTGGCTCAATGGTCGAGTCCCCCTGAGTTCAATACCTGGTACACCCCCTGCCAAAAAAAAAATACACACAGATAATTAAAAAATCAGGAGTCTGTGAAAAATGTATTCAACTTCAAACACTGATAAGGGAGCATATGAGACAGGGAGAGCAAATATTCTTCAGTAATCCACTAAAGACATGGTTCAAATAACCAAATGAACCCAAGTGGACAATACATGCCCCAGTACAAAGTCCAACATATCAACATGATAAAAAAGTAGAAATAATTCTAATAACATACTCAATGAAGAGGCATTTTTCATTTGCAAGCTCAGAAATTAAGGGAGAATGCTTAAGATATAAGGCAGGTAAAACAAGATGAGAAGAAAAACAAACAACCAATAAGAAAAAAGAAACAAATGATTACTGCCCCCAAATACAGTTTTCATGGAGAAAAATGCTGAAAGGGTAAAATATAAAAACATTAGCATGTTTCTGAAAACAAATGAACATAGCCTGGAAAAAAAAAAAAAAGATGAGTTGTTTGAAAGCTGGTACCACATCTGAATCCTATTATTTGTGTAGTAGTGTTATTAAATTGAGTGAGTGGTCATTGTTTGTCTTAGGGTATATTGTATTAAAATAAATCTTAAAATCTCATGGCTCAGCACTACAAATACTTATTTTTCATTCACCCTATATGTCTATTATGTTGGCAGCATATTTAGGTTATTATAGTTTTTTTTTTCCTCAGATTCCAGCTGATTATAGCTCTGTCTTTACATTGGCTTCCAATATCATCTTGATATAGGAAAGAAATATGATAAATTATCCTCAGGTTTTGAAAACTCCAGTAAATTGATATACACCACTTCTGCTCATATTTCATTGAACAAAACAAGCTGTGCTATTGTACTCTCTTTTACACCTTATGACAGATACCCAAGTAAGTTCACATATAACAAGAAAACTAGAAGTAACCAAGGTCAGTAACTGATAAAGAGTGAATAAAGAATAAGGAGTCTTAGATTTCTTCAAATATTCTAGTTCTTTACACTGGATAGCTTGTTAAATCTTAAGTGCTAAGAAAGGAAAGAGGAAGGAAAAACAGCTCAGCATGTGTGAGAGGATCTATTAGCAATTCAGTGTATATGTGTATGTAGGTACATACATACTACCATATGTAGCAGGTATTGTATTATAAATATATTAGCAGACAGCTTGCCACTATATAGTAATGTCTTTACAAAATTGTATGCCAGCTTTGAGTTAATGCAGTGATTCAGACCCACTACCTTAACCTGCTTTGTGATACTAGAGATAAAACTTGTAAACACTTATCTTCTGCCAGCTGGAGTGACATAAAACAAGATTGCTGCAAGGAGGCTGCATGAGTAGTGGACTTTTCTTCCTGGTCTCTGGTTTCTCTCTCTTCTTTTCCCCTGCTGTTCATAGCAATCCGTTGCTATGGGATGCCCACTGAGACTGACTTTCCAGTGAGCTCTGGTGACTTAATCCCAGTTTCTCAGCAATTTGTTACTACTATAGCTGACTTTCTCACAAGTCGTGGTAGGCACTTGTCAGATAGTTTCTCAGCATGGTTCAATCATACCCTCCACGAGAGGCTTCCCAGTGAGTCCCAATGGCACATCACAGGGTGATTTCATAGAGAGTTTCAGCAGCACTCCCATGAATGGCAGGCCTGTATGTTCAGTTATAGCCCAAAATTCAGATTCAGTGCATTTCTTTGACATCCAAGAGGGCAGTTCTCTGCTGTTCAGTCCGAGCCTGTATATTAATATTTTTTATATCTTAAATTTTATGTTTGTGCTTAAACATCTTAGGCCTTTGCTAATGCTGGACACACTGCCATTCCAAGTGCTAGTTAGTTTCTCAAAATTATAAACAATTTGTTTGCTAACAAACTTGACCTGCCAACCAAGCCATCCAAGCCCATGCCCCCAATCATATCACGTATTCAACTCTCACACACCAAATCATAATTCTCTGCCCTATATTGTACAAGGGCCAGATAACAACCTGTAATTTTGTAATATAGATATTACTCCTATAGCCCAGAACCCACAGATATTATTTGAACTAGTCAGTCCTAGGGTGCTTACATTGCCTCACTGAATTCGCCCATAAAAACCACAACAAAAGCTTTTGACAGTGTTTTCCCGTACACTGGATATGATGGTATAGATGGTATGGCTCTGAATATTTACTTGTTTTAGCAAAAAGCAGAATCAACAGTGGCATATGTTCAATAAGAAGTGATATGTCAGAGCTTTGCTGGTTTGATATGGAAGAGGGATTCCTTAGGATTAAGTAGATAGGTGTATTGGAGTGAACTTATCATAATAAGAACACAGTATGAATCCCCAAGTATATTTCACAAAATCCCTGAAATCACCACTTTCACCAAGGCATCGAGAAACATATGAATGAAGTGCAATACCTGCATCCATGAAAAACCTGTAAGGTAAGAGTTTCCCTTTTTATGTCATGTATGACCAAGGAAATACTACATTGATATTATCTCCCTGATTCCAGCAGTGCAGTTAAAGAATATTGTGTACTCTTGTTAAAGTACCCATGTCCTGAGGAATAATACTGGCAAAGAAGCAGGGCACAAATTTCCAAGATTTTAACAAAAATTCAGATGCATATTTGAGTGTAAGTATGAGAGTCACCACTTCTGCACTTGAGTCCTGAAGTTATGTATTTTGACTTGGGGAAGACAGCAAGTTATAATGTCCTGTGAGTTAATCATACAAACCACATACTGCATCCTTTTAGGGTTTTATGGCCCAGGGTGTCCCATCACTGAATTTTTAATAAACCATTTTATTTTAATTTAACTCAGACACTCTATGGGAGTTAGGTGTGTGTTAAAATAAGATAATTCCATGAATATGAACCCATTGTTATTCTTCCTTTTTGAGAAATGAGTTTCTTCAACAGAATGTTAATATAGGGAATTTCATAAATGTGTGTGAAGCATTTTGAAAGTTAATAAATAGTTAGTTGTTCTATAGTTTGAATGAATGTCTGTGTCTCCCCCTTCCAAATTAATATATTGGCATCTTATTTAAGTTAATGGTTTTAGGACATAATAACTTTTGTGAAACCATTGGCCTTTTCTCACAATGTGATTAATACCCTTACATAAGACACAAAAAGGAAATCACTTGCCCCTTCTACTATATAAGTAACAGCAAGAAATTACCATATGTTATCCAGGAAATGGGCCCTTACCAGACATTCAATCTTCTGGCAACTTGGTCTTAGACATCCCAGCTTCTAGAATTGTGAGCAATATATTTCTGCTGTTTATAAGCTAACACTCTATGGCATTTTTTATAGCAGTCTGAAAAGACTGACAGGTGGTGTTTGCACAAGCGTTACTTGGAGAGAAGGCAATCCATATTCAGAGTGTATCTATTTCAGTGAGAACAAATCTCTGCTCCTCCATGATGGAAGAAGTCCAATCTAATCTACAGTCACCAGACAGGCTTGTCTCCCTCAGGCAATGTCAACTGTGCCAAATCTGGTTTTCAGTGTTTACTTCCTTATTAACAATTTAGGCAGTCAGCAGTACTGTTAATCAGTTCATCGCTGATAAGGGAAATTGTTGTTGAGCTCATGCATTGATTCCAGTTCTACCACCATGACCATTTTGTTCATGGGCCTACTGAGCCATTACTGCATGGATGGATAGGGGAAAGATGCCAACCCATGTCTAGAGAGTATAACATTTTATTCACATGTTATTTAGAACTTCATTTGCTGTGAATGCCCTTTGAAGCACACAATGGAACAAATATACTCACAGTGTGTGCAAATTTTGAAAATTCCATTCAATATTTTTCTTGAGATTTTCTTATCACCAATTTTCTAATTCTATTTCTTCCAAGGTCCTAACTACAGCTCAACTATTAACAGCTTCACACAAGTAATACAGATCTGTGCTCCTGATCTTCTGTCACTTTGGGCATATTGGACATATAAATGTGCTATTTTAAGTTCTGATCAGTGGAAGAATTTCCTTTTTCCACTTTTCACTTTACAGTTTGTGAAGCTTTAGTACTATAGCTATGGACTTTGTGCAGTCCTCATATCAAGCTAACCTATATGTAAAATATATGTGAGTTTATATTTTCAGTCCTCAGTCAACCAATCTTAAGGAATACCCAGGATGCCATAGGAATGGATTGTGAATGGATTGTGGGCATAGCAATTGGTGTTGAGAGCATCTGAACCACCAACTAGGAAACATTGGTAATGTCTGGACATGCCCACGTTTGGTTATATTCTATGTTCCGTGTATCTTTTATTCATCTATATTAACCAAGTTGTAGCACTTCCCGCATGGGCAGATTCCAAGTGAGTTTTTCTGGAGCTACAGAAAGAGGCTTTCCAGTGTTTCCATAGCACCTCCATGGGAACATTACCAGTGAATTCTGCCTCTTTCTTTAGCCAGCTTCTCACGAGGGCATTTCCTGTTTGCATCTGACCTTCAGCATCATGAATAACATTTGTGTCAACCAATGAATGTTTTCACATTCTCTAATGAGAACTAAATTTCAGTATTATGATGGTGGGGGTGGTCTTTCAAATTCGTTCCTTCCTTGTACTCTGTCTCAGCCATAGATACAGTGGTGTTATTTTTGTTTTCACTATCTACTACCCTAAAAATTTAGGCTCAATTTTTTCCTTAATATTAAATCTGTTGTAAATCAGTTAATACAATTTAGTTTAAAATATTAATTTTCAATTAGGTGTTTTTTTTTTTTGTGTGTGTGTGTGTGTGTGATGTGTGTGTGTGTGTGTGTGTGTGCGCGCACCAGGTATTGAACTCAGGGGCACTCAACTGCTGAGCCATATCCCCAGCCCTATTTTGTATTTTATTTAGAGACAGGGTTTCACTGAGTTGTTTAGTGCATTGCTTTTGCTAAGGCTGGCTTTAAATTCTCAATTCTCCTGTCTCAGCCTCGGGAGCTTCTGGGATTACAGGTGTACACCACTGTGCCTGGCTTAATTAGGTGGTTGTTATTTCAAGAGTGAACTGTGAATTATGAATCATCTATTTTCCCTGAGGTATTTTTTCCCTCTTTAGACTATATTGAGATTACACCAATTTGTATTGAATATCAAATATATGGCAGTGACTGTGCCAGTGTTGTTGGGATTTAAGTAATACCAGTGTCTTAGTGATACCAGTGATAACCTCTGTTGTTGTTAAATCAGTAATAAACAAAAAAAAATATGTAGTTTGCCCCTTCACATTGTTTTTAGTATAGTGGGGGAGGAAGAGGAGGTGGATGAGGAGGATGAGAAGAAATAGAACAACAAGTAAAACAACGAGATGTTTAAACAGACAAAAAGTGGAGGAACTATAGACTTTGTGATAAAGAAAATGTTCTCTAGATCATTAACATTAATATTGTGGGCACAATGTTTGCAAAACAAAGTTAGAGGGAATTAAGAGTATTCTTAGCTGAGAAAATATCATTTGTCAAAGTAACTAGCCTGAAAGAAAGAAAAGGTACGAAATGAAAACAGGTAATGAGAGAGAACATAGAGAGTCTCAATTACATGCAAAACTGTTTCTATTACTGTTAAATCATTTAAATATTCTATGGAGAAAAAACTGAATGGTTGTAAGTTTGACACTATGTATGTAGTATCTACCAGGCAAAGATGATGATTTTAGCTGAACAGGTTACAGAAGAAAGAATGTATTTGAAATATTTCAAAATATTTTTGAGAATAAATTTGAAATACCTTATTTATTAAACCTGAGGAGAGGTAAAAGACAGAGCAAGATGTACTTAAAATGCTGATTGCTATGGTGAGGATCTGGAATAGCCCCTAAATGACCAGCTGTTAAAGACTTAGTTGTCAGATTGGAGCAATTGTTTGGTGGTAGAATTTTTAAGAGGTGGTGCCTAGTGGGAGGTTTAGGTCATTGAGGGTGTATCCTTGATGCAAACTGTAAAGGCAGTGGTCTCTTCCTCTTTCACTCTTTCACTTCCCCACCATGAGCTCAGAAGTGTGGCTTTACCATATGCTCCTAGTCAGAATATGCTGCCTTTCCACAAGCCCAAAAGAAAAGGGTCAATTGACCATAAACTGTTGTTGAAGCTGATTGTTTATTATAATCAACATAAGACACATTTAATGTAAGAAATGTATGATTTACACCTTCATCTATTGTATAAGAAGCTCAGGAGATAGAAAGATTTTAATTTTTAAGTTTCCAGGTGATTCAAATGATTAAGCAGGTGTGAAGTCAACTTTCTGATATCCATGTTATCATCTGAAATCTTATGATCAATACAAATTAGTAAGTAAACTGCCTTTTGAGTTTCTGTTAAAAAACAATGGAAACCTTCAATGAAAAAGATAATGGGGTATGATCATATGTACAATCGATTTATATCCTTTTCTTTATGACCTGAGGCTCCTCAGGAAAAATGGACCCCCTAATATCTGACCTACATAATTAACAACATACTAGGTGGTCATTATGGTTTGGATATGAGGTATCCCTTAAAAGCTTATGTGTGAGACAATACAAGAAGGTTTAGAAGAGAAATTATTTGATCATGAGGCCCTTAATACAATCAGTGAATTAACCACCTGATGGAATTAACTGAGTGGTAATTGAAGGCAAGGTAGGAGGTGGGACATTGCGGGTGTGGCTTTGGGGCATATATTTATATCTGGCAAGTGGAGATCTTCATCTCTGCTGCCTCTTGATCATCATGTGAGCTGCTTCCCTCCACCACGCTCTTCCACCATGATATTCAGCCTCACCTCCACCCCAAAGAATGAAGCCACCTGTCTATGGACTGACACCTCTGCAACTGTGAGCCCCAATATAAACTTTTCCTCCTCTAACATTGTTCTGGCTGGGTTGTTTTATCACAGCAGCAAAAAAGCTGACTGAAACAGAAATTTGACTAAAACCATGGCCTTCTAACTAGATTCTGGACTCCAGCTAGCTCCCTATGAATCAACAACTTCACTGTATACAGAATGTTAAGGCAATATAGCTATTTGATTCAATATATATGAATATTTTTTCAGTTCAGAACAACAAAAGGCCACTTTTATGATGACCTACAAGGTCCAAGATTGTCCCTAATGATGACAACAATTTTAATTTTTATCATTCTTCCTTTTCATTGCAGTCACATTGTCATCTTTATCCTTCTGTAAGCATGCTGACTGTATATGACCCTCTGAGCATTATATCTGCTTTTTTTTTTTTTGCTGAAATATTTGCTTCCAGAAAGCCACTTGGCTCATCTCTTACAGTTTTGTTGATATTTTTATTTGTTTTAAAAAGTCATCTGTAACCATCCCTGAGTATTATATATAGAATATCCACCCTTATCATATTTTATCACTACCTGCTCTGGTCTGAATGTTTGTGGTGCCTCAAATTTTGTATGTGGGAACCTAATACCCAAAGTGTTTGTATAATGAGGTGGGGCTTTTAGATTTTGGAGACTGATTGAATTATAACGACTCTATTCCTATAATTAGAATTAGTGTTCTTATAAAAAAGAAGCTTTAGGAAGTTTCCCTAACCCTTCTATCATTTGAGGGCATGAAAGGATTCATTTGTGAGAAACTAGTCCTCACCAGATATTGAATCTTCTGGCATCTGCATTTTGGAACTCTCAGCTTCCAGAAATGTGAGCAATATATTTTTATTTATAATTTACCCAATCTAAGGTATTTTAATAACAGTGAAAATATACTAAAATACTAATTATCAACCTCAATTATATCTTTTGGTTTTTGTTTACTTTTGCAAAAAAATTGGTGTGGTGGAAATGTAGGTATGGAGGAATGATCATCTAAAATCTGTAATGAGATCTCTATATTTTGGTGAATCTGTTTCTAGGAAGTAACTTTTGAATTACTTTTAAATTCTAAGCTTTCTTTTTAGTTTTCCCCCTTTATGTAAAACAAGAAGACCAGAGGGTCTGGAATTTGGTGTTTCTCTTCCCCACCCAAGCTTCTGATAATGCACAAGTTGTGTTTAGTACCCCCCCACACCCCGAGATTTTCTATTGAGGGCAGTCCTTTGTTAAGGACAACAGAATGCACTTCCAAAAAGTTAAATAGCTAGTTATTTCCTTATTTTCCTCAAATATATAAAGGGCATTGTCTCCATCTACCTATTGAAAACCTGCAGGTAAAACTAATGAATATATATGTCACCCACTAAGACTGAGTGACTGGGATTTTACTTCTCAAGCTAATCAAAAAAAAAAACTTCCAGCAATTTTCCAAGAACAATTTAAGTATCCTACCATTACTGGTTCCAGTGCTAGATTTCTAATTCTGGAATTCTAATTTTTAGGGAACTGAGGTTGTTGATATTTGCCTCCAGTTTTTCCTGTAACTTTATTTCTCTGAGGAACCTATAGAGAGCTATTAAATTTTGGCTTGTCTTCTTTTTTCTTCTTGTTATTACAGGAGTTCATTTCCAAATTTTTACATGTTGAATTAAAAACCGGCAGTCACATCTTCTCCAATTACAAGTAGGCTCAAGGGTATTACAGATATTTGTCTGTTTTACATGTTGTACTATGTCAAAACTATGGCATATAGCAGGCACTCACCAAATATTTATTGAATGTATAATGCATGATTTTTTGGCTCATACAAAAGGATGGGCTCTTGTCCTATTGTCTGTTGCTATCCTGAATTCTGTAATATATTAAAACTGAAGTTAGTTCTCAGAAGCCCTCAAAACCAAAATGTAGAATGTTCTCACAAGGGTTTCACAATCTCTCAAACCCTTTGAGTTTAAAGGTGCCTATCTTTTAGGATAAACATGCCCAGAAAACTGGTAAAAGGCTAAACAAGAAAACTTTTATGGTATAGAAATCTGCAAGTAAAGCTATTATGAGTCAACCACTAGTCAAAGAAAAGAAATCATCAATGCATAGTGCTTTTCTAAATCGGAGTTATAGGGTATCTGTCTAAATGATGAGCTAAGAAAGATTTAGAGATTCTGCTTAATTTTGTGGTTAGGAGTGTATTCCTGCAGCTGCACATCCAACTATAGACCATTTATTATTCAAGAAGACAGTAATGATGTTTTCCCACTGGGTGCAAAAACTATGAACTGAAAAATTCTCTTCTGTGGTCCTCAATATTTTTTTCATTTCTTCTCTTTACTTTCCAAATTTCAGAGTACACTATTATATCAGCAACTTATTACCTAGAAATGATCAATAGAAACTAACAGGTACTCTTTCTTATATTATAGAGAAATATAAAACATACAATAACATCAAGAAGGAGAAGTTATCTCAGCTATTATTTTATTCTCCTTTCAATGCATATTCTTCAATAAACTTAGAAAATCATTGGGTCTTTGTGTGGAAACTAGTAGCAAGAATTTGATACTTTCCCACTCCCATACTAATTTAAAATTTTTGTACAATTTACGTGCAATTCTCATAATTTAAAATATACAAGATCAACATATGGACGAATAATGGATCCAGTTGAAGATCTACTAGCAGATAATCCACTGCTTGAGAAAAGAATCGTATTCAAGCCACCTGGAAACAATGGTGTATATTCAATATAAATTCACCGTAATGTCTTTCTGTGAGTTTTTCTAAATGTTATCTAATGTATGGTTCCATGCATTCAGTTCTACATAGCTTCTTTATTTATTGATTCCTGAAACAGTTATTTCAGATGGAATCTACAATGAGTCTGATTTTTTATTAGATTTTATAGAACAAAAATTGACTATCTCATAGAACTCAACTATGAGTTGATGGCAAGATACACAAAGAAAAACTAGCTTCAGAGATAAATAAAGGAAGGTAATAAAAAATTAAAAAGAATAGAGTAGGTCATGCTTTTTGGAGTAAGTGAGTGAACACATCAAAAGAGCAAAACTTGACAGGAGAGAATATTTCAGACAGAAAAATACATAAACATGACAATTTGGAAAGAATAGGATATGTAACCATGCAACTAAAAACACCCATGTGTCCAGATGCACATCACAGAGTTGCCAACTGGAAATTTCAGATACTTAGCAGCAGTGTACTTCTGTCTTGTAACACTGTTTAGGACATCTTAATTGACTTAATAGATAACTTTCTAACTTCTAACTGCTTAGTGTGAGAGTCTACAAGTTCCATTGATTTAGGTGAATTCCGCAAATGCAATTACGTTCATTAAATAGAAGTAGGATTCTGCGAAATTTAGAGAAAAATTAACTTAATCTAAGGAAACATTTTTTTAGTAACCCTCATTAAAAAGTTGTGTCACACCCAGACTTCTTTGATTCCAAGATCTATGCCATTTTTTTCTACACTTTATTTTATAAACAAGGTTTGAAAATGATGGGGACG
Organism: Marmota flaviventris; assembly: GCF_047511675.1. NCBI lineage: Eukaryota > Metazoa > Chordata > Mammalia > Rodentia > Sciuridae > Marmota > Marmota flaviventris. The sequence goes on along the minus strand of NC_092501.1, from coordinate 92,308,651 downwards.
GAATAAGATAATGTGAACATATTCAGTGAAAAAAGGTGGGGAAAAGGAAGACATATATGGATAACTTCGAAGTGGCAAACAGATGAGTTTAGCAAGACTCTATTGTACATTCTCACAGGGAATAGTCAGTCTCGGAAGAGCAAGGTTCACTTGAACAGAGTTCTTAACATTCAAGGGTGCTGTGATGGAGAAAAATGCTATTTAGTTATTGTAAAGAAAATCACAGGAAGTCTTTCAGCACAATTTGTTTAAAATGAGGATAATAACAGTATCTACTTAACAGAGCCATTGTGAAATTGTATCATTGCTTCCTAAATTTTAGTTTACTGAAAGCATACACATGATGATGTGCTTATATATCAAAATTTAAACATATAAACTTTAATCATTAAAGTTCCTATAAGTTACCTCAAAGGCTGAATATAATACCAATATAAAATACCTAGAACTTTCTGTGTCACCTACTTTGAGGAATACACAGAAAGAATACATAAGATAATCATTGTTTATACAAAGAATACATAAAATTAAATGTTCAGCACATAGTATGTTATCAATGAAATATTATTACTACAGACAATTTTTTTTCAGTGATTCTGTTGGTAAAATATTTCAGCTGCAAATTAGACTTTTGGATATAGTAAGACATATCAAGTAAAGTAAGAATTTATCTTCTCTTTGGAAAATCACATCAAACCCCTTATTAATTGAGTTTAAGTTCAGGCACACATATGCCTCAGGGACATTCCATTTTCGGTGACAATCTAAATTCAAAAAGTTCAGGTATTGTCATGATACTTGCATCCATATTTGGAATGGGATCTTAGAACAATGTTTTTCTTTATAAGCTTTCTCATTTTTAAATTTTATCTTCTCTAATGATTTTTGATGATGAAATAACATATAATCAATATTTGTATTTCCTCTTTTTCCTCCAGCATTCAAATATATTTTCTTATCTCTTTTTAAAGTTATCCACGTTTTTTCTGTTTTTAAAGATCCCATTCTCAATAGAATTTTGACAGTTTCTATGATTCTCACTGAGGATGTGTGTGTGTGTGTGTGTGTGCGTGTGCATGTGTATTTCTTCAATTTCTTTTTCTTTATTGAATGCTGAATACATTAAGCAGACGCCATGTTAACAAAGTTCTCTGGAACTTTTTGTTCTGACTATTTAAGGAGTTATAATTTCCTTAGAAAGTCTTCTTGTCTTCTTTATGTTCACTGTTTCATGATATGCTGAATAAGATTCTAAATTTCTACCGCATTAATTATGAGATAATTGTGGCAGATAAATTATGGCAGGTAAGGAAAGTAAAGGACATACAAGTAACATTGCTTTTCCTCAGATGACTTTACACTATTTCATATAGTCTTGGGTGGATGACTTCTAAATTTATACAGAATTTCCCAAATTTAATGTCTCAACACTGGATTATACTCTCATGATTCTCACAAAGACTTTAAATTATTTAGATTTGCTTCAAATAATGCTTGTATTTTTTGATATTAATTTAATATTCTAATGTGATTAACTTTAATTCAAAACCATAAAAGAGACAGTGAAGTTCATTACATTATATAATAAAAGAATTCACCAAAGGAATGAAACATTTTAAAATATGACCAATATGGGAGCACTAAATACAGAAAACAAATGTTATATAACCTAAAGGAACAAATAGACTGCGTTACTATAGTAGCAAGGACCTTGATATCTCATTTGCAATAATAGATCAATTAGACTGAAAATAAGTCAGGAGACTTTGTACTTAAATTATACTTCAGAGTAAATAGAACAGACATATACAGAACATTCCATCCAACAGGTGAAGCATACACATTCTTCTCAAGCACACTCAAAACATTCTTCAGTATAGATCATATGTTAGGCTACCAAAATATTCTAGCATTTTGAAGAGTATTGAAACCATACAAAGTGTCTGGATCAAAATGTGAGATAGATAGATATATATATATCTCACATTTTCTTTACTCATTCATTTGTTGAAGGGCACCTAGGTGTCTTTTATAGCTTGGCTACTGTGAATTTTGCTGCTATAAACATTGTTGTAATTATCACTGCAGTATGCTGATTTTAAATCTTTTAGATAAATATTGTCATATGGGGGTCATATGGGAGTTCCATTTCTAAGTTTTGAAGATTTTCCATATTGCTTTCTGGAGCATTTACAATAAATTTTTAATCCCACTAATAATGGATGAATCTAACTTTTTTGCCCAAATCCTTGACAATATTTATTATTTTTTGTATTCTTGATAATTGCCATTCTGACCACAGTGAGATAAAAATCGCAATGAAGTCTTGATTTGCATTTACCTAATTGCTAGAGATATTGAACATTTTTTCATACATTTGTTGACCATTTGTCTTTCTTCTCTTCAGAAATCTGTCCATTTTTTGATGGAGTCACTTGATTTTACAGTGTTAACTTTTTTTTGGTGTTATATTTTTTAATTGTTTGTGCATTTTGGATATTAATGACCTATCCTGAGGAGAAGGTGACGAAGATCTCTCAGTCTATAGGTGCTGCCTTCATGCTTTACACTGTTAGAAATAAACAATAGGAAAAGTCTTCGAAAATATGTAACTATGTGGAAATAATAGTCTTAAACAATCTATGGCTCAAAAATGGAACAAAAAGTAAATTAAAAATACACTGTTACAAGCAAAGATAAATGTACAGGATAAAGCAATAAGCAATACAGAATGGGAAATTAATAGTTATTATATATAATCTCTATATATGAAGAATATTATATATATATATGAAGAATATTTTATATATGTATATATATATGTATATATATATATATATATGTGTATATATATCTATATATCTATATATATATATATATATATATATATATGAAGAAAGACCTCACATGAGCCACTTAATGTTATATCTCAAGGGACTAGGAAACAGCAACAAACTAAGCCCAAAGTTAATAGAAAGAAGGAAACAAAGATCAAAAAAGAAATAAAAGGAATGGAGAATAGCAACATAGAAAAATTTAACTAATCTAGGAGCTGGCTTCTTGAAAAGATAGCTGAGTGCTATGGTGTGTTCCTGTGGTATCACTGAGGCTTCAAAGGTAATTTGAGCTCATAGTTTGAGGTCAACCTGTGCAACATAAGCAACATAAACCCCCTAAAATAAAATAAATAATTGTGTGCGCAAGAGAAAGAAGACTCAATAAGTTTAGAAATGAATGAAGAGACATTCCAAGAGATATCAGGAAAAAACTGAAGATTAGAAGAAACTATGGTGATCAATTAAACATCAACAAACAAATTGGATGATCTAGAAGCGGATAAATTTCTAGACATATAGAAACTACTAAGACTGAATTATGAAGAAATAGAAAATCTGAACAGAGGAATAATGAGTAAAATAATTGAATCTGTAACAGTCTCTCATCAAAGAAGACCCAAGACTGCACAGCTTCACTATTGAAATCCACCAGCGGTTTAATAAACTACTAACATTATCGTCAAATCTTCCAAAAATATCAAAGTGGAGAATACTTCCAAACATATTTTAAAAGGCCAGCCTTGCCCTGATGTGAAATTCAGACAAAGAAGAATATTACAAGAAAATACAACTATAGGCCAAGATCTCTGAAGATCATGTAAGTGCAAAACTTTTCAACAAAGCATTAGTAAACCAAATCCAATAACATTTTAGAGAACCATTTATGATTTCAAGGGGGATATATCCCTTTATTGCAAAGATGGTTTGACATAGGCTTATCAAGAACATGATACATAAACATTAATAAAGTGAAGGATAAAAGTCCTGTGATCATCTCAGTAGATGCATAAAACTTATATGATAAAATTCAATCCACTTTCATGATAAGAACTGTTAGCAGTTTGAGTATAGAAGGAATGTACCTAAACATAATAAAAGCCATATATGACAAACATTTAGAAAACATCATTATTAATGAATAAATGTTGAAACTTTTACTAAAATATTAGACAAATAAGAAAGATGCTCATATTTACTAAGTATTTTTAACACAGTACTAAAAGTCTTAGCCAGAGCAATTAAGTGAGAGAAAGAAATGACAGTCATCTATATAGAAAAGGAAGAAATGAAACTGTATGAATTTGCTTAGGACATGGTCTTATATAAAGAAAACACATAAAATTTCACCAAAAGTAGGTTCAAACCAATAAAAAAATTAATATCAGTTGCAGGTTAGAAAATCAACTACAGTACAAAAGTAGTATACTTTCTATACAAATAGCAAACTATCTAAAAGGAAATTAAAAATATAATCTCATTATAATAGCAAGAATGAGAACAAAAAACACTCTGGTGAATTTAATCATCAATGTGAAGACTTAAATCCTGAAAAACATAAACCATTAATGAAATAAATTGAAAAAGATACAAATAAACTAAAAGATATCCTGTGCTCAAGGATTGAAAGTATTAACATAATGAAAAGATCCATGCTACCCTAAATGATCCATAGGTTCTGAATAGTCCCTATCAATTCCAATATAATTTTTCTTGGACATAGAAAAAATGCTAAAATTCATATAGAATCAAAAACATTACAACATCTAAAGCAATTTTGAGAAATAAAAAGAGAGTTGAAAGCAGCACATTTCTTGAGTCAAAATTATACGCAAAGCTATGGTAATCAATCAAAAGAGTACAATAGTGACAGAAAAACATAGATAAATGTAACAATACTTTTTATTAAAAAATATAATCATGTTTAAATACTATAAATATTTGTCTTAAAAATAAAAAAGCCCATAAGATATTTTGAGTACATTATGATTACCAAATTAAAATTTTAACAGCAGTTTCTTTAACATATCAATTTTCAGTTTTAATTGTGATGAAGAATACAAAATAAGTGAAAACATAAAATACTTAGTGTTGAGAGTTGCATAAAATGTGGAGGTTTCATGTAAAAAAATTAGAAAATATTATAATATTGAAGAACTGTAATTAGAATCCTGATAATTAACGAGACATAATATGTCCCTATATTAGAACATTCAATGTTCTAAGCCTGTTGATTTCCTAATAAATGATGTTTGTTTTATATATTACTAATGTTTTCAAAAAATTGAAATAAATTTCTAAAAAATTAAGGGAAATATATATCAGTAATAAAATACTAAATTTTATTTTTAAAAATATTTTATATTTACAAATGCCGTAGTAAGTTCTGACTAGATAAACGATAAAAGAAGGCACAGATTGCAAAACTGAAGTATGATATATACATGTAAATATGTTTTGCCACATAATTTTACTATTCATAACTGTTGGCATCATTATTGCATTCGGAAATAGTCATAATTTACTGAAATTATGTCCATTTTATGAGCTATATAAAAAGTGTAATTAGTATAATAATGTATATACCTAATGTATATAGCTACACCATATATATTTAATAAATGTTAATTGGTAAAATATTAAGAGAAAACTAAAGGAAATTTTGGCTCTTGAGGGAGGAAAACTACACAAAAATAAAAGCAATAAATCTAATAAATATCTTCACCAGAATAAAAATTTTAAGTTTTAATAGCAATTATTTGAAAGTTTATAGTAGTGGTGGTATATTTGTTTCTCATTGGGAATACTGTTATTGTTTGGAAATGAGATGCCCTCCCAAAAATCCTGTTCACGCAGAAATATTCAGAGATAAATTATTTGATTATGAGAGCTGTAACCTAATAGGTTAATCCTAGTTTGAATGGACTTCCTGGGTGGTAAATGTAAGGAAATTAGGGTGGCTAGAGGAGTTCAGCCATTAGGGAATTGCCCTGGAATGGTTCATCTTTTCTTCTTTTTCCCACTCTCTCTGCCGTGAGATGAGTAACTTTTGTCGCTGGCCTGTTCCCCATGATGTGCTGCCTCACCTTGGGCCCAGACCATGTAGAACACCATCTATTTACTGAAACCTTTGAAATCATGAGTCCCAATTAAGCTCTTATTTCTCTAAATTGTTATTGTCAGGTATTTTGTTCACAGTAATGAAAAGATATCTAAATTCCATACCTAGTATAAATGCAATTATGTAAAAAAAATATATAAAGGGAATCTTTAAGATGTGAGTATCTAAGAAAGATTTAACAAACAAAAAAAAGAATATTGGACTGACATAGGATCACACTTTACATTGATATATATTAAAAATTGTAACATAGTTTTATTAAAGATTTGACATTTGATAGTAAGCTGACATTTCAGAAACATACTGTTTTTCTGGAGGCCAGTCTGATAAATTAATTTTTATTCAAATTCTAACTTGCAATTACACTATAGTTCTAAAATATTTTGAGGAAATGAATCGGAAATGTGAGCATCAATATACGACAAATATGAAAAGATATTTGTTATGGGCTGAATTGTGTAACAACTCCTGCTTCAAATTGCTATATCGAAGCACTAATCCCATGTATTTCAAAATGTGAACTTATGTCAAATCAAAGTCAATGAAAATGTAAGTATTTAGGGTAAGATTATATTGGAATTAGGCAAAATCCTAATACAATAGGACTGGTCATCTTAAAATAAAATGGCCACAAGAAAGCAGACACACAAAGAGAATGCCATGAAATTATGATGCAGAGATCAGATATATGCTGCTGGAAGCCAATAAATGCCAATGATTGTATCCAAACCAACCATCAAAAGTCAGAAATGAGCAAGGGAGCATTCCTCTACACCTCTACAATGTTCAGTAGTAGCACGGCCTGACAGAAGTCTTGATTTTAGACTTTGGCCTTCACAAAACTAAGGCAATGAACTTGGGTTGTTTTAAATAACCCAGATTGTGATAATAGGTTTTATGACAACACTAGAAAGCTAATGTAGTATTATTGGCAGAGTTTTTTTGTTTGTTTGTTTGCTTGTTTGTTTTGTTTTTCACAGAAATATAAGAAAATATCCCAAACCCAAAGAAATATTCTCTGTGTGTAACCACTAGGAATCCCCAAAATCTAAGTAATGATGAGCAGAAATAACTGAGCTGAAAGCTTCATACTACCTTTATTCAAATATACTACAAAGTTATAGCAGTCAAAACAGCATGATACTAACATGGAAACATACACAGACCAGTTGACAGAATAAAGTCCAGAAATAAATCCATGCAATTATTGTGAGTTGAATTTTAAAAAAAGGTTCCAAGAACACATAATAAGGAAGGAAAGTCTGTTCAATAAATGATGCCAGAAAAACTAGACCTCTAGGTGCCAAAGAATAAAATCAGATCATGTAACACTATGCACAAAAATCAACTCTAAACTGATTGAGTCCTTTTTTTTAAGTCCTGAAACTACTTGAATAAAATACTCAAAACTTAGAAATGGAAATGAAGATACTGGGGTAGGATCTGTGTCATTGGATTTGGCAATGATATTCTTTGATATGAACTCCAAAGTACAAACCATAAAAGCAACAGTAGACAAATAGAATTACAACAAACTAAAACCCTTTTTCTTAGCCAAGGATATAACAAACTAAAGAGATGATACAACAAAGTAAATAAATAATCTATAGAATGAGAGAAAATGTTTGCAAATCATATATCTGATAAGCAGTTAACGTCCAAAATATATAAAGAACCAAAACAACTCAACTTTAAAGAAACATAGTCCTATTAAAATATAGGCAAAAGATGTAAATGTAGACATTTCTCAAAAGATGTGTTTAAGTGGAAAAGAGGACATGAAAAAATTCCCAATGTTACTAATTATTAGAAAATGGAACTTAAAATCATAATGAGATATTATCTCACACCTGTTAAAAGACTACAATAAAATAGGCAATGGATTAACAAATGTCAATGAGAATATGGAGAAATGGAAACCTTTACACACTTTTAATGTGGTTGTAAATTATTACACCCCTTGTTAAAATCATCATGAAAATTTCTTAAAAAATAAAGTGGAAGTACCATATGATTAAGCAAAATACTTCTGGGTATATGTACAAAGGAAGTAAAATCAGTGGGTCCATGAGATATCTGCATTTCAATGTACATGGGAGCATTATTCACAAGAAATAAGACATGGAAGCAACTTAAGTGTCAATTGATGAGGATTAAACACACACACACACACCCTCCAAGATGCTTATTTTTAAAAATTTATTTATTTATTATTTTAATTAGGTGTATATGACAGCAGAATACACTTTTATTCATTATATATAATTGCACCACAATTTTTCATTTCTCTGATTGTACATGATGTAGCATCACACCACATGTGCAGTCATACATGTACCTAAAGTAATAATGTTCATCACATTTCAACATCTTTCCTGCCCCCATATACCATTCCCTCCCCACCCTTCCTTTTGCCCAATCAAAGTTTCTCCATTATTTCCATGTTCTCCCCGATTATGGATAACTTATCAGAGAGAACATTTGGCCTTTGGATTTGGGGGATTGGCTTACTTCACTTAGTATGATATTCTCCAATTCCATCCATTTACTTGAAAATGCCACAATTTTATTATCTTTTAATGCTGATAAATATTCCATTGTGTATATATACGAAGTTTCTTTGTCCATCTATGGAAGGGCATCTGGGTTGCTTCCATAGCTTAGTTATTGTGAATTGAGCTGCTATCAAAATTGATGTGGCTGTGTAACTATAGTATGCTGATTTTAAGTCCTTTGGGTATAGACCGAGGAGTGGGAAAGCTGGGTCAAATTGTGGTTCTATTCCAAGTTTTCTAAGGAATCTCCATACTGCAAATTGGTGCAACCACCAGCCATATATGAGTATGCCTTTTCCCCCACAACCTTTCCAACAGTTATTGTTGTTTGTATTCTTGACTGGTGTGAGATGAAATCTTAGAGTAGTTTTAATTTACATCTCTCTAATTACCAGGGATGTTGAAGATTATTTTTTTTCATATATTTGTTGATTGATTGTATATATTCTTCTGAGAAGTGTCTGTTCAGCTATTTAGCCCATTTATTGATTGGGTTTTTTGTTGTTAAGTTTTTTGAGGTATTTATATATCCTAGAGATTAGTTCTCGATCAGGTGTGCATGTGGCAAAAATTTGCTTCCAAAATGCAGGCTCTCTCATCACCTTTTGATTTTTTTTTTCTGAGAAGAAGCTTTTTAGTTTGAATCCATCCCATTTATTAATTCTTGATTTTATTTCTTATGCTTTAAGATTCTTGTTAAGGAAGTCAGGGCCTCATCTGACAAGATAAAGATTTGAGCCTAGTTTCTCCTCTATTAGGCTCAGGGTCTGTGGACTAATTCCTAGGTCCTTGATCCACTTTGAGTTGAGTTTTGTGCATGGTGAGAGATGGGATTTATTTTCATTTTGCTGCACATGGTTTTCCAGTTTTCCCAGCACCATTTGTTGAAGAGACTATATTTTCTCCAATGCATGTTTTTGGCTCCTTGGTCTAGTGTGAGTTAACTGAATTTATGTGGGTTTGTCTCTGTGTCTGATATTCTGTACCATTGGTTTACATATCTATTTTAGTGTCAATGCCATGCCTTTTTTTTTTTTAACTATAGCTTTGTAGTGTAGTTTGAAGTCTGGTATTGTGATGCCTCCTGCTTCATTCTTGTTAAGGATTTCTTTGTCTATTCTGGGTCTCTTATTTTTCCAAATGAATTTTATGGTTGATTTTTCTGTTTCTATAAGGAATAACATTGGAATGTTAATTGGAATCACACTGAATCTGTATAGCACTTTGAGTGGTATGGCCATTTTGACAATATTAATGTTGTCTATCCAAGAGCATAGGAGATCTTTCCATCTTCTAAGGTATTCTTCAATTTCTTTCTTTAGTGTTCTGTAGTTTTCTTCATGGAGGTATTACACCTATTTTTTTTTTAAATTTATTCCCAAGTGTTTTATTTTTTGAGGCTATTGTGAGTGGTGTAGTTTTCCTAATTTCTCTTTCATCGGATGCATCACTGATGTATAGAAATGCATTTGATTTATGGGTATTTATTTTATATCCTGCTACTTTGCTGAATTCATTTATTAATTCTAGAAGGCTTCTGGTGGAATTTTTAGATATAGGATCATGTTATCAGCAAAGAATGATAGTTTGAATTCTTCTTTTCCTATTAGTATCCCTTTAATTTCTTTTGTCTATCTAATTAGATAGAATCTCTTTGTCTAGAGATTCAAGTACCTTTTGAATAGAAGTAATGAAAGAGAACATCTCTATCTTGTTCCAGTTTTTAAACTGAATGCTTCCAATTTTTCTCTATTTAGAATAATGTTGGCCTTGGTTTTAGCATAGATAGCTTTTACAATGTTGAGGTATGTTCCTACTATCCCTAATTTTTTTTAGTGTTTTGAACATGATAGGGTACTATATTTTGTCAAATGCTTTCTCTGCACCAATTGATATAATCATATGATTCTTATTCTTAAGTCTATCTATGTGAAGAAATATATTTATTGATTTCCTTATGTTGAACCAATCTTGCATCCCTGGAATGAACCTCACTTGATCATGGTGCACTATTTTTAAAATATGTGTTTTTATGTGATTTGCCAGAATTTTATTGATAAATTTGCATCATCAGGGATATTGGTATAAAATTTTATTTCCTTGAAGTGTCTCTGCCTGAATTTGGTATCAGGATGATACTAGCATCATAGAATGAGTTTGTAAGGGTTCCTTCCTTTTCTATTTCATACAATAATTTGAGGAGTATTGGTATGAATTCTTCTTTGTAGGTTTTGTAGAACTCAGCTGTGAATCTATCTGGTCCTGGGCTTTTCTTGGTTGGTAGGATTTTGATAAAATCTCTATTTCCTTGCTTGAAATTTATTTGTTTAGATCTTGTGTTCTCTTGGCTCAGTTTGCATTGGTCACATACCTCTAGAAATTTGTCAATGTCTTTGATGATTTCTATTTTTCTGGAATATAAATTTTCAAAATAGTTTCTAATTATCTTCTGTATTTCAATAGTGTTTGTCATGATAATTCCTTTTTTCATCACAAATGGTAGTCATTTGAGTTTTCTCTCTATTTTTTTTTTGTTAATGTGGCTAAGGGTTTGTCAATTTTATTTATTTTTTCAAAGAACCAGCTTTTTGTTTTGTCATTTTTTTATGGTTTCTTTTGATTCAATTTCATTTATTTGTGCCCTGATTTTAATTATTCCCTATCTTCTATTACTTTTTGTGTTGGTTTTTTCTTCTTTTTCTAGGGCTTTGAGCTATAATGTCAGATCTTTTATTTGTTGATTTTTTTTTCTTTTTTCTAATGAATGAAATCCATTCAATGAACTTTCTTATTAATACTGCCTTCAATGTGTCCCTTATATTTTTATAAGTTGTTTCAGAGTTCATATTTACCTCTAAGAATTTTTTTATCTCTTCCCTGATGTCTTCTGTTATTCATGCATCATTCAAGAGCATATTGTTTAGTCTCCAGGTGTTGGAGTAGCTTCTATTTTTTATTTTATTATTAATTCTAATTTCATTCCATTATGATCAAATAGAATGTAGGATAGTATATATATCTATTTATTTATTCATTTATTTATTTATTTAGTCTTTGTTAAGACTTGCTTTGTGGAATGACATATAGTCTATTTTGGAAAAGGATCCATGTGCTGCTGAGAAGAAAGTGTATTCACTTGTTGATGGATGGAATATTCTATATATGTCTATTAAGACTAACTTATTGATTGTATTATTGAATTCTATAGTTTTTTTTTTTGTTGTTGTTGTTTAGTTTTTACTTGGAAGATCTATCCAGTAGTGAGAGAGGTGTATTGAAGTTACCAAGTATTATTGTGTTGTGGTGTATTTGTATTTTGTAGTTGAGAAGAGTTTTTTTTTTTTTTTTTTTGATATACATAGGTGTCCCATTTTGGGGGACATAGGTATTTATAATTGTTATATTTTCTTGATATATGAATGCCTTAAGCAGTATGAAATATCCTTCTTTATCCCTTTTCACTAGCTTTGGTTTGAAGTTCACTTTATCTGATATGAGCATGGAAACCCCTGCTTGGTTATGTAGTTCATGTGAGTGGTACTTTTTTTCTCACCTTTTCACCTTCATTCTGTGGATCTCTTTTTCTGTAAGATGAGTCTCTTGAAGGCAGCATATTCTTGGGTCTCTTTTTAAAATCTATGTCTTTTAATTGATGAGTTTAGGCCATTCACATTCAGGATTATTAATGAAATATGATTTTTATTCCAGCTCATTTAGTTTATTTTTGGCTTTTAACTTGACTTGGTTTCTCCTTTGATTGGCCTTTCTTTTAGTGTAGTTCCTCCCTTTGCTAATTTTCATTGTTGTTTTTTATTTCCTCCTCCTGGAATATTTTGCTGAGAATGCCCTTTAGTGCAGGCTTTCTCACTATAAATACTTTTAATTTTTGTTTATCATGAAAGAGTTTTACTTCATCATCAAATCTGAAGCTTAATTTTGCTGGACATAAAATTATTGATTGACATCCATTTTCTTTTAGTGCTTGGTATATGTTGTTCCAGGATCTCCTGGCTATGAGGGTCTAGGTTGAATAATCTGCTGAAATCCGAATAGATCTCCCTATATATGTGATCTGATTCCTTTCTCTTGACGTCTTTAAGATTCTATCCTAATTCTGTATGATAGGTATTTTTCTTATAATGTGCATTGGTATAGATCTGGTGTAATTTTGTACATTTGGTGTCCTGTAAGCCTCTTGTATTTGATTTTCCAATTCATTCTTTATGTTTGGGAAATTTCCTGATTTATTTCATTGAGGAGATTGTGCATTCCTTTGTCTTGAGTCTGTGCCTTCCTCTAACCCAATAAATCTTAAGTTTGGTCCTTTGATATTATCCAATAGTTTTTGGATCTTCTGTCCATGGTTTCTCATAATCTTCACTGAGTGGTCAACTTTATTTTCAGGATTATATATTGTTTTCTTAATTTATGGATGTTCTGTCTTTGAAGTGATCTAGTCTATCGGTGATGCTTTCTACTGAGATTTTTTTCTTTTATTTTTAATGTTTTTGTTGTTATTGTTTCATTCATTTCAAGGATTTCTATTTTTTTTTCAGAATCTGTATCTCTTTCTTGAAGTAATCTTTTGCTACCTCTATTTGCTTCCTTATCTCTTTCTTGGTGTCATCAATAGTTGCTTGTAGTTTCTCTCTTATCTCTTTGTTGGAGTGAGCAATTTTTGCCTGCATTTGAGCATTTAGATATTTTTTTTAATTAATAGATCATTTAGTTATGTATATTATGAACTTTTACTCTGACATTCCATCAACTGCCCTGTCCATGGATTCTATTATTGCAGTATCTTGATTTGTCTGGGGCACTTTCCTCCCTTGTCTTTTTATGTTGTCTATGTGTCTTCCTTTTGCAGTGTGGATCTGAGGTATTATAATTTCTACCATATAGTCTTTATAGTGCCTCTGTAGATTACCTGTACCTCAACTTGGTGTTGGGTTTCTAGATCATGGCTGGTGTCACATGATAAATGATACTACAACTAAAAGTATTGGTGGAAGTAGCAGAGATAACTCACAATATCAGTGGGGGTATCCCAAGATGGATGCAACCACTTTCAGAAATGGGGCTGAAAGGTTTTGCGGCCTGTTTTGAGATGCAGCTGCCTCCAGGTCCTATCTGTTGTCCCAAAGTGGAGGCTACTGAATAGGAAGGGCTATGGTAAAGACTGCCATGTCCCAAGATGGAAGTGGAATCGGCCTGGGCTCCGGCAAGGATCTATTGGTTGGCGAGGCATTCCTGGGCCAGGGCCTAGGTTCCAGCATGGGTCTGCTGGTTGGCGGGAATGATCCTGGATGTTCTATTTGTTTCTTAAAAAAATAAGAAAATAAGGGCTGGAGTTGTAGCTCAGTAGTATAGTGCTTTTCTAGCACATGTAATACTGTCAATTTTGACAACATGGTTGAACCTAAAGGACACAATATAGTGTGATATAAGTCAGGCCCAGAATGGCAAAAACCTTATAATCTCACTTATATGTAGAATTAAAAAGTTGAACTTTTAGAAATATAGAGTAGAATAGAAGGTAAGAGTGCCTGGGAAAGAGTTGGTAATATTTTGGTAGAAAGACACAAAATTTCAGTTAGGATAGGAAGATTAAGTTTAGATGATTTGTTGGACAATAGTTGACTATGGTTAGTAATAATGTATTATATTCTTGGGAATGGCTATAAGATTAGATTTTAAGTGTTCTCACCACAAAAATGATTCAAAAATTATATAATATATACATATTTCAAAATGACATGAAATGATATGTGGTATGTAATAAACATGATTTTGTCAACAAAAACAATTATAGAAATGAGTATGAAATCTTTTAAACTTTTTTTTAAATCTTTGGATACAGAATTTACATAATTAAATTCTTAGATCAAAAATATTTAGCTGGGCTTTGTGGCATATACCCAGTGATTCTGGAGTTTGAAACAGGAGAATCACATGTTCAAAGCCAGCCTCAAAAAATTAGTGAGGCCCTCAGCAAATTAATGTCTTAGCATAATGAAATAAAAAGGGCTGAGCCTGTGGCTCAGTGAGTAAAGCACACCTGGGTTCATTCCTTGGTACCCAAAATTATATATATATATATATATATATATATATATATATATATATATATATATATAAAAGTTCATGCTAAGGGAAGAAATAGCATTAAAAAGATTACAATATTTATATACAATTTTATATCTATAGTTACCTTTTTTTTCCCTCAATCACATCTAGAAGAAAAATACAAGCTTTTTACTTTGGCCTCTGTTTTTAAAACTGGTCTTTCATTTTGTCTCTGTAGCTTAAGAGATCTAGAATTATTTCCATACTTTTTTGTAACGTTTAAAACTCTTCAATTGAAAATAGAAAACCTGGACTGGAGAAAGGGTATCCGTCTCCCTCATCACTGTACAAAGTGGGAATTCTCTTATTATGATACTGCCTGTACATCAGTGCATTGTTGACTTACTGTATAGCATGTTCATGGTATTTCTGCTACTGGGATCTGTGAAATCATAGAATAAACTTCTCTCTAAAAGTCTTAACTAACTGCTAAGATTTGCTTAAAATATTTGAGACCATCTTTGGTAGGGTAACTGCAAAACTGTTTAGATCTTGCTCGCCTTTCCTTCTCTAGCCAAAATAAACTCACAGAAAATATGTCACTTGCTTGAAAATAGAAGCGTAAACTAATCCATCTCTCCATATGTGTCTCTCTGCCCCCTTCTCTCTCTTTCTCTCATTTCCTTCCATCTCCCTTCATTCCCTATCTCTCCCCAACTTACTGTGTTTCTTATTTCTTTTAATTTTGGGCTGATTAGGTATTCAGAAGACCCAGTTAATTATTCACTGCCTAAGCTCTTATGCTTTTAGGGTGCTGAACAATCTCTTACCATCTTTAAGCTCACTGAGTTTTCTGTGGATCATCTGCCTTCACTTAGTGATGGCACAGTGTTAGAAAGAGCACTCTGGAGATACCATTCCCTTCTCTATGGCACTGGGAGGGAAGAGTTTCACACCATATCTATGGAACATCCACCAGATAGATAATTCTTATTAGTTTGTGTCCTTTTTCCTGGGCTGAGAGTGGGATTAAGAAGAAATAATTCATCTTCGTGTATCAATTCTGCATCTTTAGGTATTTAGAGTAAACAGTGTAAACTGGAGAAGTAACTTCATGGTTATAAGAGATGAAGCAATTTTAAGAGTTGAAATGGAGATTTATAATTTTGATAAAGATAAAATATTAAATTATTATATTAGGCAATTAAATGTTTCGATGTAATTTATTCCTGGAGAGTTTTCTATGTAGGATATACATATTTTTCAGCAAAAGTAGAATTTTGGTTGAAGATATTTAAATGGAAAAGGAATTATTGAAATAATTTGTGTTGAAACTCAAAATATTAAATGATCAAAAATAGTAACAAAGCATAGAGTCTATAAATGAAATGATAATAATGAAACTAAAATTTAAACTAGAACTTAAATTTATTATTTATATTGGAAATATTTTTTGGTTAAAAATTTATGTACATGTTGAAAACAGAAAAATGAAAACTTTCTATTACATATACATATAGATGCATGCACAAGTACATGGTGCATACACATACACACACACACACAGAACTTTCACTTTGAACCACAGTACAATTTTCCAAAAACATTAGCAACACAATGATCTGTTTCTTTCTTTTTTTCCTTTTTAAAGACTATTACACAGGGGGGGGGGAGAGAGAGAGAGAGAGAGAGAGGGAGAATTTTTTAATATTTATTGTTTTTTTAGTTTTTCAGCAGACACAACATCTTTGTTTGTATGTGGTGCTGAGGATCGAACCCGGGCCGCACGCATGCCAGGCGAGCGCGCTACTGCTTGAGCTACATCCCCAGCCCACAATAGTCTGTTTCTTCTGTGAAATATTAACTTGGCTGTTACCCAAATTGCTCTTCTCAAAGACAGTTGGTCCATGTAACATTTAATTTGAAATACCATTTAGATTTCTTACAAAACATCTTCCTGAAAAACCATTAAATATATTTTCAATATTTCTAATCAATAAAGTCAAGAGAGAGTTAAAGACCATCTATTACTTAGCAAATAAAATAGGGCATTTCAGACTGCCCTTAAATATCTGTTGTCCAGTTTATACTGCCCAAAATATTACCAAACTAATTAATGATGCTTCCAAAGTTTACTGCACAATTGGTTATACTTAAAGATTATTTCAATATTAAATTGAAGAGAGTTATATTAAAATTCTTTCCAATTCAAGTCATTCATTTCTTTGTCATTTTCTAAAAAAAATTTAAAAGTAATGTCATATTGACCTCACCCAATGTCAAAAATGAGTTATATTCCCAGAGTCATGTTTGAATTTTTTTTCTCTGTGTACATTTAAGAATTTAGTCTTAGATTTTTGTTGTAGAACTTTTCTCACAACTGTCTTCACCTTTCTTCCCTCCATCACACATTAGGTGTTAACATGTGGTCGAAAAAGTAAATGATTAACTTCCACGATAAAGTATACATCAACATTAAATTATATATACCACTCTAAGATATCTCACATGAGTTACAACAACCACTAAGTACAGTGTACACAAGCCTCACTTAACAAGATTTTTTTCCGAAGTAGCACTGAAAAATTGTATTTGTGACTGAGTTTTTCTGGCTGCATTGTAAATTGTCACTTCTATTTTATTATTTATATTGGTGATATTTTTTGATTTAGTTCATAATCTTCCTGCAAAAGATAGAATATACATTTGTGCTTCTTTATACATTATATATAACAATAAGCAAAATTTACAGCAGTGTAAGCAAAAGAATAGTTAGCTTTATGGCAATGTATAAAATTTAGTAGATTCAGCAAAAACCTTGAAATAATGGAGGAAACATTTTCACAAGCTGCATAGTGTTAAAATAAATTCTGTGTGTGTGTGTGTGTGTGTGTGTGTGTGTCAAAGAGAATGGAATGGTTTAGTGAATTGGAGGTGGCAAGTAAAAACATATAGTCCTCTCCGTTTGCAATAATTTTTTTTTCATTATTGTGGGTCCAGCTGTATGCTTTTCTACAGAATTTGTTTTAAGAAAAACACAATTTTAAAGCTTCACAAAATAATTAAGTCTTTTTCAGGTGTGTGTATATACCTGTAAGATGGGGAAAGTATTATAAAACATAAGTCTGAGCAAGATGTTCTTGTAGTACCTCCCCAGAGTCTAATCAAACTTTAGAAAGTTGTTGTTGTTTGTTTTTTGGACTATGGACCCCTGACTTCTTTTCTTATTCTATTTGGAATTCTATAACAAAATACCTTACATTATATTTCTCACTGTCTTAAAGGCTGAGAAGTTCAGGATAAAATTGCCCACAGATTCAGTGTCTCATGAGGGTTTGCTCTTTGCTTGTGTTGCAAACTTACATGGCAGAAGGAAGAAACAGGTCTAGGGAACTCACCTGAACCTCTTTTATTCAGACACTTGTTCCAATTATAATGGTGGAGTTCTCATTACTTGATCACTTCCACAAAGCCCCAGTTCTTAACACTGTCACACTGAGTATCAGGTTCCAACATATATGAACTTTAGGAATTACATATCCAAAGCGTAGTACCACCATTTTTTTAGAACATGTACTTCACAAAGTTTGCAATTGTAAATTATTTAGCCTTTTTGAAAATTAAATCTTCTTAAAATTTCTTGTCAGTTTTATAAACCTTGTGTTGTCTATCTCAAGGACATAAATTTATATAGACAGACACAAAACAAACAAAAAAAAAAACATAAACACTTTCTTTTGTTCTCTCCTTTGACTCTTCCTGGGTTTGTACCCACTTCTCTGGATCCCCTCAACCAACTGCTCTGATCCTTACAGTATCAGATCAATCAATAGCCAAGAATTCCATTATTATTATTGTTATTGTTGTTATTATTATTATCATTATTACTATTATTATACCTGAGTGAAGCAATTTTCTTTTAAGCAATAATTATACTTATATTGTCTTTGAAGTCTTAGTTTGCTTGTTTTTATGTAATGTTATTGTTTATTTTAACATTAGCTGCATCTTATAATATACACATTTATATCAAAAGCTTTCTGAGTTTTTTTAATATGGTTCTTTACTGACTCTAATATATAATTATTAAAGCATCAAGAAGTTGTTAGAATTCTGGAGAGAATAGAGACTAGAAACTATGCTCTATTGTGGGTAAAATTACATGGAAGACAAAAAATAAAAAACTATTTAAATGTACATATTACATTGGAAAAAAAAATCAATATTTTCCTCAAGGAAAGAATTGTTGAATAACTTATCTCTGCAAGTGTGTATATTCAAAATGTATATATAGTTATCAGTGTGTATTGCAAAACAGTTACTGAAGTTGTAATTTTAAGGAGCAATTTATTTGCTTTCTAAAGTGTATTGGCTTTTACATTTCAAATAATTTTTATGTATTATTTCTTAATGTAAGTATGTAATTAGTTAATGTAAATATTTTATAATATTTTTCTTGTCATACTACAAATATTTGAGAGTTATAAAGCATTTAAAATGGATAGGATTTTCAGAAACTATAAGGAAATTTATGTATAATATAATTGTTTTATTTGTATATGTACGACTCATACCTTCATTTGTATTTATTTCTCTAAGTTCATATTTATTCAACAGCTATGTATACCACACACTGAATTCTTACTTATTATTCAGTAAAACAATCTCTTTCTTTCATTGATTTTAATTGTGGATATTGGGGTTTTGAGGGAAAGATACTAGTAGTAAATTCATGAATGTATTTTTAGTAATTCTTTTCATGACTATAGAGAATAAAACAATAGGAAGTGACAAAGAGTGGATGAATTTGATTTGTATCTACTTTAAATTTGATGTTGATACATGCATAATAGGAAGTAGTCAGGGATACCTTGGTTTATATAATTGAAAGCATTTAGTCAATGGAAAGGTTGAGATATTCAAGAAAATGAACATATAATCATTTGAGTGAAAATCTCAAAGATTCAAATATGCAGTAGATTAATTTCAATGAAGTTCTATAAGAATGGAAAAAACTGTTTTTTTTCCTCAAAGTCTAATGCAAGCACATTTAATGTCTTAAGAAAACTATTATACAGTTATACTAGAAAAATGTGTCATAAATGTACATTGAAGAAAAGATAGCCTCTTCAACAAGGGTGTTGGGAAAACTAGAAGTCCATATGAAATTTAATCCCTATCTTACCCTGCATAACTCTCAACTCGAAGTGGATCAAGGACCTTGGCATTATATGATAGACCCTGCATGAACTACAAGAATATGTAGGCCAACTCTCCATTATGTCAACTTAGGAACCAACTTCTTTATCAAGACTCTTAAATCACAAGAAGTAAAATCAAGAATTAATAAATCGGATTGAATCAAACTAAAAAAAAATCTCATAGCAAAGAAAACAATCAAGAACATGAACACATGTCATGAGCTTTGTAATGTTTTGAACAACCAATAAAAAAAAAAAAAGAACATGAACACAGAGCCTACAGAATGGAAGAATGTCTTTGCCACCTGCACCTCAGATAAAGCATTTATTTCTAGAATATACAAATAACTCAAAAAACTTAAAACCATAAAAACGAATAACCCAATTAACAAATAAGCCAAGGAACTGAACAGACACTTCTCAGAATATGATATACAATCAATCAACAAATATATGAAAAAAATGTTCAACATAGCTAGCAATTAGAAAAATGTAAATCAAAACTAATCTAATATTTCATCTCACTCCAGTCAGAAGGGCAGCTATTTACAATACAAACAACAAAAAGTGTTGGTGAAGGTGAGGAAAAAAAGGCACTCTCATACATTGCTGGTGGGACTGCAAATTGGTGCAGTCAACATGGAAAACAGTATGGAGATTCCTCAGAAAACTTGGAATAGAACATCCTTTGACCCAGTTATTCTAATCCTCAGTTGATACACAAAGGACTTAAATTCACTGTAGTATTACAGTGACACAGTCACATCAATGTTTTAGCAGATCAATTCGCAATCACCAAGCTATAGAACCAACCAACCTAGGTATCCTTCAACAGAAGAATGGATAAAGAAAATGGATAGAGAAAATCTGGTGTGTGTGTGTGTGTGTGTGTATATATATACAAAAAAAAGGAATTTTACTCAGCCATAAAAAAGAATAAAATTATAGCATTTGCCAGTAAATGGATGGAACTGAAGACTGTTAAACAAAGTGTAATAAGCCAGCCCTCAAAAACCAAAGACCAAATGTTATCTCTGATATGTGTATAATAACTCATAACAAGGGAAGAAGGGGAAGTATAGAATTTCACTGGAGTAGACAAAGGGGAATGGTGAGAAAGGAGAGAGAATGGAATTAGGAAAGACAGTAGAATGAATTAGTCATAAATTTCCTTTGTTCATCTATAAATAGATGACTAGTGAGACTCCACATCATTTATAACCAGAAGAATTGAATTCTAATTGGGATAAGTTATATACCGTGTATGGATAATATGTCAAAATATACTGTCATGTGTCTAATAAGATGAAATAAAAAGAATTAAAAATAAAATAGATCACAAAAAAGAAAAGTATTATATTATTTAATTTGTATCATAAAAAGATTACTATGAAACACTCACTGAATTGTGGGTTGGAAGTAAAAATGGCCATTTTCTACTTCAGTAGCTTGCCTACAAGAGGATAATGTCTTACACTAGGATGTTGGCACTGATGACTACAGAATATCAATGAGTAGTACATTTATTTTGAAAATAACATCAATAATGTAAGTGTGAGCTGATGTGGAATTTAAAGTTGGAAAAGGATATTTCTATAAGGTTATTACTAAGATAATCGAGTGTATGATGGTCCCATTGCCTGAGATGGAAAAGGTGAAAGATGACAGCAAATTTTTTTAAAAATAGTGGAAGAATAAATGTGTCTGTTTTACCATGGCAATTTTAAAAGATCTACTAAGTGCTTAATTGAAGCTCTATACAAAAATCAGAATTATAGACAGTCATGGTACAGTTATTGAGGCTAGCATGTTTTTGTATGAGATAATCTAGAAAGTGTTAGATGGAAAAGTGCTTCAAATTATACCAGTTCTACATGGAAGGACGTTGCAAAATCTGTGTACTTTATAGTTTTAAAAGTACCAACTAAATAAGACTGTTGGAAATAAAAAGTGAAGTGTGATAAAAACAAGAGAATTGATTTTTCTCGAAGAAAAGTAAAATATCATATAGTTTCATGGTTCTAATAATCATTTGCCATAGAAAGCTCTTATCTGTATTCAAACTTACATTAATATATTTTGTTATGTAACATAAAGTTTTGAATAAATAAACACCTATAGAAAGTATACTTAAAAATACTCAAGTCATATTGAGATGAAAACAGAAAGTCAAAAAATCTAAGGTAGAAATCACACCAGGCAATAAATACTATGACTGTGTAATGAGTTAAAAAGAATATGTATTGTTTTATTTTGTAGAAAAAAAAACAAGGAAAAGGAAAAAGTAATATTAATCCTAAAACCTAAGTATATTTGAGTGTAACTGAACCCCAGGAAGATATTCATAATGACAGAAAAATGTCAGTTATGCAAGCTCAAGATTTAGACAGTAAAAGCCCTATTAACCAAGTTTATAATAAGAGGCAAAATAAAAATCAATTTTGTAAATATTGATGAGCAGATATCATAGGGTGTGAGTATTCCTATAAACAATAGTGCTCAATGCCATAGTTTATGGGACTGTTTGCTTCCTTTTAAATTGCTTTTTCTCTGAGAAGCTATTATATGCATTTATATAATTGTATCAGTCATGATTTTTAGAGAAAAAAATAACTAAAGGATTCTGCAATGAGAGATCATAACAGATATGATGTGTATGTGTGTGTATATGTACTTGTACATTTTCCTAAAAATAAGAATCTGGGCTTTTACTTCCATATTTGGCAACAGAAGTATTTATCCTCTTTGTCCTAGGAACTATGTGCCAAGAATATTAAAAGAATTAGGCAAAAACTCTGTCTCTACATGCTTGTATAAGAGCTCAATATGGTATATCCCACCATCATGTACATCCATAAGAATGGGATCCTAACTAGGATAAGATACATTCTCTTCATATAAATTTATATAAAAATGAATTTTACTGTCACATATAACTAAAAATAACTCATAAAATTTAAAAAAGTAAATTATTACATAAAGTGTATCAGTTTATATTATAAGGGATCAGCATAATTTAAGAGCTCCCTGGTGAAGGGGGATCATATAGATCAAACCAAAAATGTTAAGATAGTAATATACAGTAACTATAAAAAATGGTATCTGCTTTCCTTAGATCACTGCAATGTACTTTTACTTAAAGACACGTGTACTCTGGCTGTTCTATCATGTTGAAAACTCTTTCCCTAATTAATTGTTTGTTTTACTCTTTTAGTTACTATAGATTTCTTCTGACATATTCATCTTATCTGAGTGATGTTATGACCATTTTTCTCCTCATAATTCTTTATTTATACAATTCTGATTTATTTTTATTTATAATATCTAATTCCTTATTTGTGTGTGTATATATATTTTTTCTTTTTTTTTTTAGTAACACCCAGGTAGACATGAACTCTATTTTACTAAGTAATAGTTTTTATTTTTAACATCTGTAATGAATCTTGAAACAGTGTAGAAATATATCACAATTTTGTTGAACAGATGAATAAATAAATGTAACTAGAGGTTTGTGTATGAGTATAAATTAACCTAAGAAAGAAAGTGATTTTACAAATACAAAATACTTGGGTAGCCACTACACATACTGGGAACTGTGACACAGTTGAGCAACTGAACTCTTTGAAATAGCTAGAGCACTGACCATAAAGAAAGAGAGTAGGATATTAGGGACAATATTAGGGAGAGTCCTGAAACCATGGCTTGATATAGGATCAACTTGCATCATATTAAGTTTTAGATAAGTATAATATATTGGAAAGGACTTGGTCAGACAGCTCAGGGAATTTGGTGGCAATTCTGATGAGAGATGGTGGTAGCTTACACTCAAAAAGTGGAGTGAAGTGGAAACTGCACTTAGAATAACAATGATTAGGAAATAAAATGACAAATTTTAGATGATTTAATATGGCAATAAGAAAGAGAACCAGAGAATGAATAAGAATAACATCTATCCATTCATCTACTGAAGGGCATCTAGGTTGGTTCCACAGTTTAGCTCTTGTGAATTGTGTGGGGTAGGGATGGGAGCATGGGAGAAATAGACAAACAATAGATAGGGCAGAGGGGTGGGAGGGGAAGGGAGGGGGCAAGGGGTTAGCAAGGATGGTGAAATGTGATGGACATCATATCCAAAGTACATGTATGAAGACACACACACACAGAATAACATCTAAGTGTCTTTTTAGAGACTTTTGCTCTCATACACAGGAGAAGAAACAGGGCAAGTACTGTGGACTGTGAGTGGTAATTAAAGTATACAGCAATTTGAGTTTCAAGGGTCTTTGAAAATGTCCAATAAGAATTTTATCATGAAGTTCTAAAGATTTGGGAGAGACCTAGAAACAGAAGATAAACTTGAAAAATATGGCAGTGAACATTCATAGTACTGAAATGGATAAACTAATGAAAGAATGTTTGGGATAAGTGGACATGAAGACCAGTGTAATAATGGGAAATAATAAGGGAGCATGGGTACAAAATGTATCATGCCATTAAGTAAGGAATAGTATATTGTTCCTGGGAATTAAGGATGTTTTATTTGATGCCTTTCATTTTTTTTATAGCTATGCAATATATTCATTCAACTTGTCCTTTTTTCATCCTATGTGCATGCATATGCATATACATATATGCATATATAATATATAATATTTTATATCATCTATAGAACTTTAATATGCATTTCTTCTTACTGAAATTAGGTAAGTGAGATATTATTTTTGTTGTGATTTGCCTTCTCTCAAAACAAAATTCAAAGAAAAGAAAATAAGTGAAAGTCGTTTTTTTAGTAGGGGACATCAGTGTGGAAGTGGAGAAGTTAGTAGGAAGAGGAACCAGTTAGTAATTGGTACACTGTCCATCCAGTTAACATAGTTAGGCTCTGAAAATTAATTTTCTGAGAACATCATAGAAAATGATATAAAATACATGTGCATAAATTATTAGGGAAGAGGCACTGAAGACCTCATCTAACAATTGTTTCCAACCACTGCAGTATGTTTTGATTTACAAATAATGTTTTATTAGCATATTACAAATATTTTTGCATAAAATTGACTCAATTATTTCAAATTTAAGTTCAGCTTTATGTTTCAAGGGAAATTTTTTTTCCTTTCTTGTTGTCTTCAAGATCCAAGAATGACAGAATATTTGTAAAATAATATATTTTTAATCACCCAACCATGTCAGAGTGCATTATTGCTCTTTAAAATATAGTTTAAATATCAGAGAAATGATTTCTACTGCCAAATTATTTCATTATTCTAAAGAATAATTTCATTAACAATCATATTAAATGACTTTTCTGATTTGATTTATTTCTTATGCTTGAAATTGTTTTGACTGTCAAAATGAATAAAACAAAATAGAATCTAGAATGAAATTACTGTTTCTAGACTTGCTCAAATTTTATTGCATGCTCCATTAGTCTACTTTGCTATTCTAATATTTTCTATGGATTTAAATGTAATCACAAATCTAACTATGAAATATATATTTTAACAAACTATATATATATATATATATATATATATATATATATATATATATATATAATTTTATTGATCAGTCCCATGTTTTTGTATTTCAAATATACTGCTGTATTTGTTGAGCAGATTTATTTTACCATGAAATTGTGTTATTTTTCATCATAGTTAAATCACATTTCCAGTAAGGTGTCCTACCCAGTGGTTTCTATTTTCTTTCTGTTATATATTATTGGAGCAAAGCCATACATGCTATAAAATAAATGTTGAAAATAATATTAAAATAAGACTTTTAAATTTTAATTTGTTTTAGTTAGTTATACATGACAGTAAAATGCATTTATGCACTTTGATATATCATGCATAGATGGGATATAATTTCTCATTTTTCTGAGTGTATATGTTACAGAATCATATTGGCCATGCAGTCATATATACACATATAGTAATAATGTCTGTTTCATTCTACTATATGTCCTATCCCCACATCCCCTCCCCTTCCCTCCCATCACTTCCTTCTACCTAATCTAAGGTAATTCTATTCATCCCTAGTGCCCCCCAATTGTAAATTAGCATCCACATATTAGAGAAAACATTCAGCATTTGTTTCATGGGATTGGCTTATTTCACTTAGAATATTATTCTCCAACTCCAACCATTTACTGGTAAATTCCATAATTTTACTATTCTTTAAAGCTGAGTAATATTCCATTGAGTATATATACCACATTTTCTTTATCCATTCATCTAATGGGGGACACCTAGGTTGATTCTATAGTCTAGCTATTATGAATTGACCTGCTATAAACATTGATGTGGCTATGTCACTGTAGTATGCTGATTTTAAGACTTCCTTAACAAGACTCCTAATGCTCATGAAGTAAAATCAAGAATTAATAAATGCTGCAGTCTGGCTGGGCACAAAATAAACGAGCCTCCACGAGGCACTTGTAGGTTCAAACAGGAACTCCTTTATTGCCCGAACTCTTGCGAACGTCACCCATGTGGCGGGGACCAAATGCGGCAGTCTGGCTGGGCACAAAATACTGAGTCACCACGAGGCCCTTCCAGGAACACCACACACCAACTGGAACTCCCTCCACTGGAACTTCACCAACCAACACAAACTCTCCAGGAATCCCCGCAAGAGCTCAACCAGAACTCAATGGGAACTCCTTGAGAACTCAAAAGTAGCGGGCGCCCAAGGCAGCATGAGCCGCCCTATTCCGGAGCCGCCCTATTGCCAGACAGCACGGGTCTATATACAACTGAATACACAGCCTGTTTCAATCCAGCATCATCAAGTCACAGAAATTATACACAGCTTAATATAATTATCATCATCTTAATGGCTGGATGGGGTCACATCTCAACCATTCATTCTGGCAAAATGCCAGGGGCCATTTCAACTCGGCTGTGGCTCTCAACATCTCCCCCCTTCTGTTTAATTAAACAACAAGCATGTGGCTTAGGGACCGTGCCTATCTTAGGTTGTCCAATACTACATATGGCCCTTACCCGTCATGGGATGAGCTGACCTCAAGGCATCAGCCTCCTGTCTTAGGTTGGTACCATTGCAATTGGATCTTACCCGTCACTGACTACCGGCTCAGCATACAGCCACACTTGTGGATAGGCCTTTGCACCAGTGGGGGGGTGAGGTTCTTTGCCTCACCTCTGTTGGCCCCCAAATTTTAGCTGAACGACCATCACAAGCAGAAGGGAGGAGGATACAAAAATCTCATGACTCCAAGCCAATTGACAGCTCCTTTTGGAAAAATTGTACCATTGATGACACCATCAGCAAAAATACCCCGGCACTACCACAAGTCGCTGTACCAACAGAGAGTTCACAATGCATAAAATTGATACATAGTCCAGGCAAGTTCTGCAAGCAGTTCAAAGCAGAGGAATCCATCAATATGTCCTTTTCCTCCCAAAGCAAATCAACTTCTTGATTGAGCATCACTTGTTGAGTTACATTATTCATTTATGCATCAGTTTATACAGTTTGTTGTGATAGCTATCGCAGACGCTGTAGTTTGGTTTTATCTTTGTCTTCACCCTTACTGGGATGAAGATAGGAATTCTGGCAATGATGGCTAAAAAAAATTAAGTAACATTCCAGCAGGCACTAAAAGAAAGCAATTTTCTAAACAATTTAGTATCCTGAATAGAATTAGATAAAATGAAATGGAAAGGTGAAAGTAAACACACAGATCTGTTAACCTCCTTTTTGTTCACATATTAAAACAATCCTCAACAGCTATTTACCCAATTTAAATTAAACCATTTAAATCATGTGAATAATAAAAAAAAATTTGGATCAATTTTTTCATGAGTGCTCCTCATATATGATATATGGACATACAGACATACAACACAAAACACAAGTGTGCGCACATAACATACAACACATAAGACAATAGTAAAGGTCTTGTAGCTTTTCACAGGTGAAATCTCCATTGCAATGTTTAAAAACTCCACAGTCAAAAAATATAACTGATCAGAAAAACATTAACCTAGGTCTGTATGAGCTCAAAAAATAAAATAGAACTTCATGATGTGTGAAAGGGCAATAATAAAATAGATATTGAAAAAAGCATCCTGGTTACCACCTGGGTTTGACTCTTCTTTTGATATCCCATCCTTCTTCCTGTAACTTGCAACTTGCATATGGGTCTGAAGGTATTCCCACAAGCAAGCCCCAAGGTTTTTTTTTTTTTTTTTTACATTTGAAATAGGCTTTAATGGTGTTCATTATTCATTAGCCTCCAGGTGTGGGAGAACAACTGTCGCAGATGTAAGGATATCAGCTGTTATGGATTGAGCCAAGTCATCTTCTTTTTGGTCTGTAGAAATCGCTTTAGTTATACTCTCTGGAATCCAAATCAGCTTCTGTTCTCCCTGTGGAAACACACAAACAGACCCCCGACTCCAGACAATCACTGGATCAGGACTTTCCATTGTCCTGTTAGAATATCCTTCCAAAGTACCTTGGGCTTGTGTATATTTTATGGACACATGTGCCTTTCCGCAGCACTAAGCACTTATGAATCCAAATTTTAAAAGTTTAGAGTAAAAAGGGTTATTTTAAGTTTATCTTTGGGGGATATATTCCCCTTCCCAATTCCCTCTTTTTGCTTTAACAAATACATTTTAATAGTTTGATGAGCTCTTTTAACTATGCCTCATCCCTGTGGATTGTTTGGGATTCCTGTTATATGAATAATGCCAAATGATGAGCAAAATTGCTTAAAAGAGGTAGAAGTATAGTCAGGGCCATTATCTGTTTTTAACTGTTTTGGAATGTCTACAGTGGCAAAATTTTGTAAGCAACGAGTTATAATATCTTTAGTTTTTTCTCCCGGTATGAAGGGAGCCCATCAAAAATCCAGAAGAAGTATCAACTGTAACATGCAAATATTTTAATTTTCCAAATTCTGGCAAGTGTGTGACGTCCATCTGCCAAATATGGTTAGGTATCAGTCCTCTAGGATTGACTCCAAGACTAACTTGTGGTAAAAGGGTCACACAATTTTGACATTGTTTTATTATTTGTCTAGCTTGTTGCTTAGTTATTTTAAAATGCTTTTCTAAAGTATTTGCATTGACATGGAAGGATTTATGAAAATTTATAGCTTCTTCTAGCGTAGAAAAAATATGTATGTCATCCGTATTTTTATCTGCTAAATCATTGCCAAAACTAAGGGCTCCAGGCAATCCTGTATGTGCCCTGATATGTCCTATAAAGAATGGATCTTTTCTGTCCTAGGTTAGACTTTGTATAGTGGAAAACAAAGAGAAAACAATAGAGGATAGGGAAATCCTACCAGAATCTTCAAGGGATATTATAGCATTAACTATATACTGACTATCAGAAAATAAATTAAATACAGAATCTTTAAACATCACAAAAGCTTGTAATACTGCATTAAGCTCTACCTTTTGAGATGATTGTTTGGGTACTAAAAATGTAAAAGTTTGATCAGAGGTAACTACTGCTGCTGTACCATTATTTGACCCATCAGTGAATATATTTGGAGCATTCATGATAGGTGTTTTTCTTGTCAATTTTGTAAAAACTACAGGATGAGAAGACCAAAAAAACAACAAAGGATTAGATGGTAAGTGGTTATCAAATGAAACATTAGATTTAACATGATTATTGCCCAAGTCTTTAACTCATTAGGTAACTCATCAATTTGATCCATTATATATGGAGTAATAATTTTATTGGGAGAAATCCCAAACACTCCCTTTACGGCTCTTATTCCTTTGAGTATTAATTGTCCTACAGCCTCAGGATACCTAGTAAGAATAGTGTTAGAAGAATAAGATAAATGTATCTATAATAATGGACCTTCTTGCCAAAATACTCATGTAGGAATATTAGTTGTTGATAGTACAATAAATAATAAAGGCAAACTTATATCAATTCTATCCAAATGTATATTTTACATATATGTTTCAATGATTTTTAATGTCTTTCTTGCTTCAGGTGTTAACATGCAGGGTGAATTTGTATCTGATGGACCTTTTAGGATACCAAATAAAGGTCCCAACTCTCCTGTTAGTATGCCTAGATAAGGCCTTATCCAATTTATGTCTCCTAATAACTTTTGAAAGCCGTTAAGTGATTTGAGTTGATCTACTCGTATTTGAATTTTTGGTGGATGGACCATGGTTGAGGATAATAGAACTCCTAAATAATTAATTGGAAAATTTAATTGTACTTTATCTATTGCTATCTCAAGATTATAACTTTTTAATAAGTTTGTAAGTGTGGCATAACATTCTAGCAATGTGTTTTTATCTTTGTGTGCTAATAATACATAGTCCATATAGTGAAATATTTGTAGTTCAGGATTTTGATTTCTAAGTGGCTGGATTGCTTTGGTAACATAAATTTGACACATAGTTGGGCTGTAAGCCATCCCTTGAGGGAGTACTTTCCATTCATATCTCTGATCGGGACCTTCATGATTCAGCGCAGGGATAGTAAATGCAAACCTGGACTATCCTCAGGATGAATTGCAATTGAAAAAAACCAATCTTTAATATCTATAACTAAAACATACCAGGTTTTTGGCAAAGCAGACAATTGGGGAATCCCCGATTGAGCAGGTCCCATAATAACCATCTTATTATTAATGGCTCTTAAATCTTGTAGTAATCTCCATTTACCAGATTTCTTTTTGATGACAATAATGGGAGTATTATTGGGAGATATGGAAGGTTATATATGCCCCACAGCTAATTGTTGTTTGATCAGGTCATGGGCTGCTTGTATCTTTTCTTTAGTCAGGGGCCACTGAGGAACCCATACTGGCCTTTCTGATTTCCATGCAATTTTTATTGTCTCAGTGACCCCTCCTGAAAACCCAATCCATGTCTGTCTTTTCCTTGACCTATTTGTATTGGTGCTGCTATACCTTGTTCTTGTTCTCCTAAACTTTTTCCTTTCCTAAAACCTTGTCTATCCATAATAGTGGGCACATTTGGATTCATGTTATTTGTTAATGTCAAACCTAATTGATCTAGGACATCTCGTCCCCATAAATTTATAGGAAGATGATCCAATACATATGGCTGTATAGTTCCTTCACATCCTTCAGGATCCTTCCAATCTAATACCATTGCACTTCTATGGGGATTAGCCGCTACTCCTAAGCCTCGAAGCATTTGAGTGGCTTGTTGTAATGGCCAATGTTTTGGCCATTCTTGATGAGAGATAATGCTAAGGTCTGCACCTGTATCCAGTAGCCCATTAAATTCATGTCCTTGAATATTTAGTTTTAGCATTGAGCAAGAATCTAAATTTAAAGAAAGCATAGCCCAATCTACACCTATGGAGACTAATCCCCTGGAACCTCTTTCTATAGTACGACTGGAAAATTTATCATGTAGGCTGGGTATTATTAATAACTGTGCTATTCTATCTCCTGGTGAAATTACTGATATACCCCTTGGAGAAATGGCTATAATTTTTATTTCACCTTCATAATCGGGATCAATTACCCCAAGACTTATCATAAGTCCTTTTAGAGTAGAAGAACTGCATCCCAATAATAAGCCTACTGTTCCTTGGGGAAGAGGTCCTTTTACCCCTGTGGGAATGATTTGAACTCTTATCTCTGGAGTTAGTACTGCTCTGGCGGAGGCACATATGTCCAACCCTGCGCTCCCTCTGGTTTGTCTGATGAGAGATCTAATGGATAATGTGTCCTGGGCACTACCCTGATGGTGTTGCTGGGTTCCTCCATTGCCCCGTATATTTGTGGTCGTGGGCCCTGGAGCATTGGGCCCCCCTGTCCGTTTTTTGGCAATGGAGCCTGATGCTTTTGTCCATGATATCGTGGGTAAACACCTGGCCCTTGTCCGTTTTTTGGTAATGAAGTATCCTCTATGGTGGTTTGAGAACGACATTCATTAGCCCAATGTCTCCTTCTATGGCATCGTGGGCAAATACCGGTATTCTATCCCTTTGATCATATCCAGTTTTTTTAAACCCTCCTCCTATGGGGCAACTCCTTCTAAAATGTCCTGTTTATTCACAATTGTAGCATGTTTTTGGCCTGGCATCTAAAGCTTGTTGTACTGCAGCTGCCAAGACTTGCCCTTGTTCATTAATGTCTCTACATAATTTAATATATGTGTTTAAATCTTCATGTTTCCATGATCTAATGGCCTCCTTGCACCTTCTGTTTGCTTGTTCATAGGCTAGCTCTTTAATTACTGGCATTGCTTATTCTGTATCCCCAAAAACTCTGGTATCTGTTTGAATAAACCTATCTACAAATTCAGCGTAATGTTCATTAGCTCCTTGTATTATCTTAGATAGTTGACCTTGTAAATTTCCATGCCCCTGTAAAGTTTTCCATGCCCTAATCACAGTTGAAGCAATTTGTGAGTATATGGCAGGATCATATCCAATTTGTTGCAGCTGATCCTCATAAGGTCCCTCTCCTAGCAACATATCTAGATTTCTCTGAGGATAACTGGCTGCTGCATTTCGCCTAGCTGCCTCCATGCAAAATTCCTGATTGGCAACCTTCCATAACAGATATTGTCCTCCATTTAGCATAGCTTTGCACACACTAGTCCAATCTGCTGGCGTCATGTCCTAGTTGGTAATGGATTCGACCATGCTTACAGTGAAGGGTGCTTGAGGACCATAGGTTGTTACAGCCTCTTTCAGCTGCTTCACTGTTTTGAAATCTAGAGCATGGTGGATTCGCTGCCCTCCTACCTGTTCAAATACAGGGCATGCTAATCTTTGAGGTCCTGTCTCAGGATCCCATCTATCAACTATGGGGGTTGGGGACCACCCAGCATGTGTTGTCTCCATAGGTGGAGCTGTTGGTTGGACACTTACGCCCTCTGGTGATAGAAAGTTGTTAGTAGCAGCCTCCTGTTGTAACTTCTCCCCTGATAGCCTTCCCTTTTCTAAACTTTCTTCCCCTGTCTGAATAACTTGAGAGACTTCCTCTTTTACTGGATCTAAAATGTATTCTCCTTGACTAAGCAAACAAGATTGTACCAACGTCCATAACGGTAATGTGCCAACTGGCAGAGTTCCTGCACTTTCCTTTTCTACCCTTTTTAAATCTTCACCATGATGATTCCATTGTGATATATTTAATAACCCCTCTTTAATGAACCATGGGCTACACCTTTGTATCGTCCTAATGTATGCCCTAACTGTTCTTGATTTTACTGAGATGCCTCCTTCCTCTAGCAATTTACTTAACACCTTTTCGGTTTTGTTTTTACTAATTTTTAATTCCATATTTCTGCTATAAAAATAATGCAACCCAACAAGATAACACAAAACAAAACCGAAGCAAAATGAAACAAAAACAGAAGAAAAAAATCGTTGTATCAGGTTTTCTATTTTCTTGACATATGTATTTGTGATCTATCTCTATCTCTTCCTCAGGGGCGAACAACTTCAAACCTTGAGCCAACCATTTTCCCCAGTTTGCCTGAGAAAGTTCTAGGGATAGGCAGCTTGAAACAAAAACAAAACAAATCAAAACAAGAACACATTGTTTTTTGAAATGGTCACCCATTCACTCACCCTGCCCTCATGGGCGAGCAATTTCACTTACCCCCAAGCTTCAGGCGTCCCCCACACGGGCCATCAAATGCTGCAGTCTGGCTGGGCACAAAATAACCCAGCCTCCACGAGGCACTTGTAGGTTCAAACAGGAACTCATTTATTGCCTGAACTCCCCCGAACGCCACCCACGCAACCGGGACCAAATGCCGCAGTCTGGCTGGGCACAAAATAACCGAGCCGCCATGAGGCCCTTCCAGGAACACCACACACCTACTGGAACTCCCTCCACTGGAACTTCACCAACCAATGCAAACTCTCCAGGAATCCCTGTGAGAGCTCAACCAGAACTCAACGGGAACTCCTTGAGAACTCAAAATAGCAGGGGCCGCCCTATTCTGGAGCCAACCTATTGGAAAAAAAAAAAAAAAAAGCTTTTTCTCAGCAAAGGGAACAATTAATAAAGTGAGGACAGAGCCTACAGATTGGGGGAAAAATTTTACCACATCCACCTCCAATAAAGCATCAATCTCTATAAAGAACTCAAAATACTTAACATCAACAAAACACATAACCCAATCAATAAATGAACTAAAGAACTGAACAGACCCTTCACAGAAGAAGAAATACTATTGATCAACAAATATATGAAAAAGTGTTCAACATCTCTAGCAATTAGAGAAATGTAAATCAAACTACTCTTTCATATCACTTCTGTCAGAATGTCAATCATTAAGAATACAGGCAACAATAAATGTTGGTGAGGATAAAAAAATTGATAAACAAAATTTTATTTACTTATTGGTACAATGTGATTTTTGATACAAGTATACAGTGTGGAGTGATCCAATTAGTCTATTTAATGCAACTATCACCTCAAATAATTTTTATTTATTTCTGTAAAAACATGTAGAATTCATTCCTTCAGTATTCTGGAATACACAATAGTAAGTCATTAACTAATGTCACCATGCTGTGTAATAGATCTCCAGACCTATTTCTTTTGTCCAACTGAAACTCTTTAACACTGGATATCTTAGCCAAAAAAGCATACAAATTGTAAAGGAAGAAGTTGAATTATCTTTGTTTGCAGATGTCATATTCTTAGCAAGTAGAAAACCTTAAAAATGTCACAAACACACACACACACACACACACACACATAAATTTGTTAGAATTAACAAACAAATTAAGCAAATTTATAGTGTTTAACAATCAATAAAATAACATCAGTTCTGTTTCTGTATAGTCACGACAGTATCTGAATTCAAATATTCAAAATATGATCATAGTAAAACTGTGAAGTCAATCAGCTATTGGGGTGTTAAAACTGAATTGTTTCAACATACTTAAGAATGCATTTGCTTTATTGTCAAGTAAGGCAATTTTTGCTGTAATAACATTATACTACACCAAAATCCTATTGTGTTGAGACAAGGAAATCATCATCAAGTAATGGATCATCATGGGATTGAGTGAATAAAACAATCATATTAAATTACATTTTTTTTCTTGTAGGTTAAGGGTTGGTTTTTGATGTGATTCCATATTCTATAGGCTGACCTTCCATTATAGATTTCTTATATGTGATTAAGTATAGTTTGATATATTATTGAGTAAATAGTTTATTACTTTAAATTCAAACTATTCAGCTGGAGAAGAGATAGAAAAAGTGTAGTTCTGTAGTAATCATCAGTAATATGATATCTCTTTTGTAGTACTTTTAGTAACTTGTTTTTTATTGGTAAATTAGTTTTTAAAAAGGCTTCAATTGAACATTAAGCACTGAAATATTATCTAAATAAAAGACATGGATTCTTAAATTTAGTTTATATCAATGAAAATGTCTACCTATCTGTAATAATGTATTTAAATGGTGCCAAAAATTAGTGAATCCTAAATGTTCTTTAGGTCCGTATCAGGTATTTTGTAAATTATGACATTAAATATCAACTTCATACGGCTTTGTGTCTCCTGTTCCAGAAGATTTGGGCATTGCTCCCAGCAATCCTTGCCTCAATAATAGTGACTTCTCAAATAATATATGAATATTAATAGGATTCCCACTTCTTTCTTGTATGATCTTATAAATGATTTTAACTTCCATCTCACTTTCATTGTCTTTCTTTCTAACTGGTATTTTTTTCCTTCTGTTTTGATCACTTTGATAAAGGAAGCTGCTGTGTGGTGAGATTTGCATACAAAGGAAATTGTGTCAAGAATCTGAGAGTCTCTTAGAGCCAGCATCTCATGAAATAATGGTAGTTCAGATCAACAAAGAGTAATTGAGTCCTGTCAACAAGAGTAGTTAGTTAATAACTAAAATATGGACTATTGTTAACTTATGCATCCTTATGGTTTTGTTTCTTGTTCATTTATTGATAAATTATGACTCAATTTTTTCCATCTCAGAAGGTTATTGAAATCCATATCAATATTTAAAAATTCCTATTTTATATCTCCACTTGATATATCTCAGAAACAAAATACCAATGTAAGTAAAACTAAACTTATCATTTTCCCATGAAATTTGCTTTCAGGCATGAAACCTTAATTCACCAAGTTTTCCATGATAGTGCTTCAGAAGTCATTTTCAAATTCTTCTACACTCTCCCAAACTATTCTGAGTTTAATAAAATATATATCAAGTTCATTTTATTCTACTTTTAGATACTTCTGTAATCCTTTTTATAACTACTATTTATGCCTATGTTTAAAATGCTGTCAATTTTCAAATGAATTGCTACAGCAGCTATGTGAAGAAAATCCATTTTTGACATGGCAATGAAAAATTATATTTTAAAATTGAAGTTAGGCTCACATATTTTTTCTTAAGACTCTTTAAAGCCCTCTAAATGCTTCCAGGTAAAAGTCAAATCTTTAACATGGGTCCAAAGGATCTTATACAAATGCCATTTTTAGCTTTTGGTATCGAATTTGTTTTGTTTTAGGCATAAGCTCATTCAAAGCAGACACAATTTTAATTTGTCTATTTCTTGATCCTCATCCCTATCAGAATATTTTCAGTAAATTCACAAAATGATTGAGCTAATGATTGCATATGGTCTTACAAACTGTAGTTGTTTTGTTTTTGGGTTTTTTTTTTTTTTTTGATAATAAGAGTACTTTAAGTAACACCCTAACCTGTAAAATATATGTGCCTTCAAAGACAGAGATATGAATTTTAGTTCCAATTTCATCATTGTTTATCTTGGCCTTCAGCAAGATGTTATACAGAAAACCTTAGTGATCCACTAAAGTGATAATTTCAGTGTAATTGAAATTGATGCTCAAGAATGATCATTCCATGCTCATTATAAAGCACATGGGTAAAAGTGGATGGAAAGATCTGCATAGGGAAAAAATAACAAAATGAGGATTAGAAAGAAGAGAAGGAGTATGAAATTCTAACACAAATTTACAGTAAGGCTATAGCAATATTTGACCGTATCAGGAAACCGTCCACAGTTCAATGTATACAATGAAATAGTCAACAGTCACTCCAGGGAATCAAATGTATCAAAGGTAAAAGTTTGCATTATGTGATGAACATTATGTGGCCAGCACAGTTAAGAACAAACTCTTTGGTCTCAGTAATCCACTTGCACTTGCAAATGCTATTACTTGGCAGACAAAAAAGATCAACATCTTACTCAAGTGGTTAGCATTCATCCACAGTTATGTCAAATTCTGTAGTGGAATGAGGTTCTGCCACATTTTCCTTCACAAAATTTATACACTGCACAGTAAAAACTTTGCTATAAAGATTAGAAGTCTGATCTTTATACTTCCCTTCAGTATGTTCCTATATGACTTCAATATGAAGAAATTATTAGGCTTTTGGAATATGGATAGGAGCAAAAATATTTTTCTCACCCCTATTTATTTTCTCTCAATGGAAATAAGCATAATTTGATGGTAAATAGTATCTACCTAGAGATTAATTTTTGCTGTGTACTATGTTACATTTCCACTTTTTTCTACTATATCCATGAGTATCACTATGGTACCCTAACAAATAAAAATAATCATTTATAAATCATTAATATAAATGATACTAACATTTTTGGAAATCCTTGCATTCAAAGTATGAAAAGAAATCTATAAATTGTGAAATATCAACTCTTCCATTTGGTTTCTGTAATTTTTTCTTTAAAAGTGTGAATTACTCACTACCATTAATTTTCACCATAACTCACTATATATTTTTTAGATGCAACATTTAAAAATAACCACATTTTCATGTTAGATGGAGATATAGATGCTAAGAAAGCTGAAGTAAACACAGAGAAGAATATAGCAATTATAGCCATCCTCTTTGGCTTATTTTATGATTATCTTGATATTGACTTATAAGTAAAAAAAAATGTCAAGAATGGTAAAGATTTGATGTTTATCTTTTCTGCAAGTTAGCAATTTAGCCTTCCATAGTTTTATTTTTGCTGACAGAAAACATTATATACTTACATCAGGTATAATGAATTTGTTATTCATGGACAGAAAGAAGAATAAAATTCATAATTGCATAATTTCTGTCATACCCCCTTCACCAATACAATAAAATAAACCAGTTTATAATGCAGATGAGTTACGAGGGAGTTATCACAGAGAGTGAATTTGAATCACAGACAGAAAAATTAAGATGAGAAAACCTAGTTCTTGACACCCTAGTCAGAGAAATTATGTTGAACAGAAGTAGCATAAGAGGGCAACCCTGTCTTAGAGGGAACCCTTTCAATTTTTTCTTCATTTAGAATGATGTTGGCTTTGGGTATAGCATATATAGCTTTTAAAATGTTGAGGTATGTTCTTACTCTCTCTAGTTTATCTAGGGTCTTAAACATAAATGGATACTGAATTTTGCCAAAAGCTTTTTCTACATCTATTGAGATAATCATGTGGTTCTTGTCTTTAAGTATATTAATCTGATGGATTACAGAAAAAAGAGAGAGATTAAAGGGATACAAATATAAAAACACGAGCTCAAATTATCTGTATTTCCAATGATATGATTCCATGTTTAGAATACCTAAAATATTCCACCAGAAAGCTTATTGAACTCATAAGTGAACTTAACAATGTATCAGGATATAAAATTAACATCAATCTATTGCATTTGTATGCACCAATGACCAATCAGCTGAAAGAGAAATGAGAAAATCTATTTCATTCACAATAGCCTATAAAAAAGAAAAAAATGAAACTTGGAAATTAATCTAACAAAAGGGGTGAAAGACCTCTTACAATGAAAACTATAGAACACTAAAGAAAAAAATTGAAGACCTTAGGAAATGGAAAGACATCCCATGTTCTCAAGTAGAATTCATATTGTCAAAATGGCCACACTATCATAAGTGTTATAGTTTAATTCCCATTAAAATTTTAATTATGTTATTAATTGAAATAGACAAAGCAGTCATGAAATTCATTTGGAAAAATTAAAGCACCAGAATACCCAAGGCAATCCTTAGTGAGAAAAGTAGTTAATTGAGGAGGCATGAAAATTCCAGACCTTAAATTACAGTGCAGAGCTATTATAAGAAAAACCACATGGTATTTGCACAGAAATAGACTTGAAGACCAATGGAACAGAATAGAAAACAAAGAGGCATACCTGCATATATACAGTTATATCATACTAGACAAAGTCACCATAAACATACATTGGAAAAAAGATAACGTCTTCAACAAATGGTGCTGGAAAGACTGGTAATCTACATTTAGTAGTTTAAAATTGAAGACACATATATCACCCAGCACAAAACTCAACTCAAAGTGAAACAAGACCTTTGGCATTAGAAGAGAGATACTGCACCTCCTAGAAGAAAATGTTGGCCCAACTCTCTATCATATGACTCAGGAACAGACTTTTCTAGCAAGACTCCTAAACCACAAGAAGTAAAATAAGAATCAATAAATGAGGTGCAATCAAACTAAAAAACTTCTTCAAAACAAGACAATCAAGAAAGTGAATAGAGAGTCTACAGAATGGGAGAAAATCTCTATCACCTACATCTCAAATACAGCATTAATCTCCAGGACATACAATAAACTCAAAAAAACTTAAAATCAAAACAACAAATGATCTAATAAATAAACCAGCAAAGAAACTGAACAGATACTTCACAGAAGAAGAAATACCAATGATTAACAATAATATGAAAAAATGTTCAACATGTCTAGCAATTAGAGAAATGTAAATTAAAAGTACACTGAGATTCCATCTCTCTCCAGTCAAAATGGAAATTACCAAGAATACAAGTAAAGACAAATTTGAATCAAATGGGGTATAATTTCTCATTTTTCCAAGTTTACAGGTTGCAGAATCACATTGGTTATACAGACACATATATACATACAGCAATACTAGTGTCTTTTTTATTATGCTGCCCTACCTATCCCCCCTTTCTCTCCCCTCCCTTCCCATCATCTCTCTCTACCCAATCTAGTGTGACATATTTATTTTAACCCCTCACATCATCATACATGTATTTTGTATAACGATGAGGGTCTCCTTCCATCTTCCATGCAATTCCCCTTCTCACCCCCATTATTCCCTCCCACCTCTCTTCCCTAGCAACTAATAAAAAAAAAAAAAAAGAAAAAAAATCATACTCCACTGAAAAAGCAAAAAAAAAAAAAAGAAAAATGTTGGTGAGGATATGGGGGAAAATGTTCACTCATACATTGCTGGTGGAACTGCAAATTGGTACAAGAAATATTGAAAGCATTATGGAGATTCCTCAGAAAGCTTGGAAAAGAACCACCCTTTGACCCAGTTATCCCTCTCCTTAGCTTATACACAGTGACACAGCCACATCAATGTTTATAGCAGCTCAATTCACAATAGCCAAGCTATAGAATGAACTTAGGTGCCCTTCAACACATGGAAGAATAAATAAAATCTAATATATATATATATATATATATATATATATATATATGGAATTTTATATATTATATATTTATATATAATTTATAATTTAATTTAATTTAATTATATATATATATATATATATATATATATATATATATATATATAAAATATGAAAGTTTACTAAGCCATAAAGAAGAATAAAATTATGTCATTTGCCAGTAAATGGATGGAACTGGAAACTATCAAACAAAGTGAAATAAGCTAGTCCTCCCAAACCAAAGTTATATATATATATTTTTCATTTGTGATTGCTAACTCATAACAATGGAGGTTATAAAGGGGAAGTATAGAAGTTCATTGTGTTAGACAAAGGGGAATGAAGGGAAGGGAGAGGGATAGGAATAGGAAAAGCAGTAGAAAATCAGACACAATTTTTCTCTCATTGTATAGAAATACACCACCATTGTAACTCCACATCATGTTCAACCACAAGAATGGGATCAAAATTGTAATGGATTGTACCCCATGTATGTACAATATTTCAAAATACAGCCTACTGTCATGTTTATTTAAAAACAGCAAATAAAAAAGAAGATTACAAAGCCTTGATCTTGATCTGCTCCAACTAATAAAGGAAGGAAAACTCTCTGTATTCTATCACTCTTTACTACCTATCATCCTTGAAAAGTAACTGAGACAAAAAAGAGGGAGGGAGATTAAAAAGAAGAAAAGCAAGAAAGAGAGAAAAAAGAAAATATAAAGTTAAGGCAGGAAGGAAGGAAAAAAGGAAGAAAAGGAAAGAGAAAAAGAAAGTAAGAGAAGATGAAAGGACAGAATGGCGAGACTGTCAGTGTACTGACTTGGAGGAATTGTTCCCACTGGCAAAAATAAGGCAGTGGATTTTGTGGGATGAATGAATGTGGTATAGGAGGTGGGCTTGAGGCATTACCAGAAGTCCATCTCCATTTCCAAATGCCAGTTTTTAAAAATTCTACCATCAACTAATTATCAAACATTTACTTCATCTTCCACCATATATAATGACTTGAACTTATAATTCCTTATTTTAATTATACATTTTGCTAAAAATTGATATTACTCTTCAAATGGTTACTTCCCATCTTTACAATAAGACTTTTTAGTCATTTTAATTTCTAATGTGGATTTGAAATGAACTGAAAATAAATTTTTATTATTTATTTATTTATTTGTAAGTCCCCTTATGTTTTTTTTAATTTATTCTAATTTGTTATATATGACAACAGAATGCATTTAAATTCATATTGCACATTTATAGCACAATTTTTCATATCTGGTTATACACAATGTAGAGACATACCATTTGTGTCTTCAAACATGTACTTAGAGTAATGATGTCCATCTCATTCCATTGCCTTTCCTACCACCACACTCCTTCCCTTCCTCTCCCTCCCCTTTTTACTATCTAGAGTTCCTCTATTCCTCCCATGCTCCCCCCTCAATCCCCCTTATAAGTCAGCATCCTTATATCAGAGAAAACATTTGGCATTTGGTTTGAGGGGATTGGCTTACTTCACTTAGCATTATATTTTCCAACTACATTGATTTATCTGAAAATGTCATGATTTTATTAACTTTTAATGCTGAGTAATATTTCATTATGTATATATACCACATTTTTTTATCCATTCATATACTGAAGGGCGTCTAGGTTGGTTCTACAATTTAGCTATTGTGAATTGTGCTGCTATAAACATTAATGTGGTTGTGTCCCTGTAGTATGCTGTTTTTAAGTCCTTTAGGTATAGATCGAGGAGTGGGATAGCTGGATTAAATGGTGGTTCCATTCCCAGTGTTCAAAGGAATCTCTATACTGCTTTCCATATTGGCTGCACCAATTTGCAGTCTCACCAGCAATGTATCAAAGTGCCTTTTGTTCCACATCCTCAGCAACACTTACTGTTGTTTGTATTCTTAATAGCTGCCAATCTGACTGAAGTAAGATGAAATCTTAGAGTAGTTTTGATTTACATTTCTCTAATTGCTAGAGATGTTGAATATTTTTTTTTCATATATTCGTTGATTGATTATATATCATCTTCTGAGAAGTGTCTGTTCAGTTTCTTGGCCCATTTGTTGATTGGTCTGTTCATTTTGTTTTTGGTGTTAAGTTTTTTGAGTTCTTTATATATCCTAGAGATTAGTGCTCTAGCTGATGTATGTGTGGTAAAAATTTGCTCCCATTCTGTAGGTTCTCTATTCACCTCACTGATTGTTTCTTTTGCTAAGAAGAAGCTTTTTAGTTTGAATCCATACCATTTATTGCTTCTTGTTTGTAAGTTTTGTGCTATAGGAGTTTTATTAAGGAATTCGGGGCCTAATCCAACATGATGGAGATTTGGGCCTAACTTTTCTTCTATTAGGCACAGAGTCTCTGGTTTAATTTCTAGGTCCTTGATTTACTTTGAGTTGAGTTTTGTGCATGGTGAGAGATAGGGGTTTAATTTCATTTTGTTGGATATGGATTTCCATGAACTGATAATAAATTTTTAAGAAGAGGAAAATGAGAGATTCTGACAGGAAATTTCTCAGAATTCAAGAATGTTCTGATTGTAAATAGTCAAGAATGATATGTCACTATGAGCGTGTGTTGAATGAAATAGAGATGCTGTATAAATTAGAATAAGAGCACTTGGAACAAAGATAGAAAAATGTTTTAATCAAGCATCTCTTTATTTGTAATTGCCTTTTGGTTTGCTTTCTTTACCCAAGCAGGCTGTGCTCTTAAGAAAATAATTTTCTTAATTTTTAATAATTCACCTCAATTGCATTTTAGCTAAATGTAAATTTATGTGATTTCACAAATGTAATTAATTAAGTCATTCAAGAAGCATATTGTTACTGTACAAATTGTAAGAGCAATTCTCCAAGCAACAGTAATAATGCACTTATGACATAATCACTCAGAGCTTTGTCACTAGAATTAGCCTTGAATTTAACTCACAATCAATAACTAGAACTATGACATTAGATATGTTGCTTAATTTCAGTTTCATCTAGTTCCTTTGTAAAATAGGAATAGAATTTATACTTAACACAAATATTTCTTGTGAGTATTCAGCAAGATTAAGCATGCAAAATACATAGATAGTTTTGCAGTGGAATGACTACTTCATCAATAGTAGGGCTTATGATACTAGCATCATTGTACATTAAGCTGCAGCAAGGATAATATGGATCAAAAATGTCTGCAAGAAATATAACAAAAATTATTAAGTAAAAGATTATACTTACACATACTATAGAAAAACCTCAAGAGATGAGCTATATACCACACAAATACCTTTGTAAATTTAAAGATGAGAATAGCAAACTTTATGTTGTTAGGAAAGATAAAATCTTACTTTAGCTATGTAATTGAAATCTACATCATCAAACAGTCAGGGGACAATTAACAGGAGTTTTGAGGTTGTGAATAAGTCATTAAGAGCAATGGATTTTCTGAAAGATGTTTCTGAGTCAGAATTCTAAAGAAAAATATGAATAGGGGATGGACAATGTGTCTCTCAAAGTAAAAAATCTAGCCTCCAGTATTGTTACGAATGAGGCCATATCTTATCTTAGCACAGTTCCAATGTCCACAAACTACTTCACGTTCGGTGCCAATCTGTAGAATTTGCAACAAAAGAGACCACTGCAAAATACCACAGTCCTTCTTTCCAATTTTGTCAGTGGCAGGCTCAATCTTAGAAACAGACTTGATATAGTTGAAGAGTCTGAGACTGTATATGAATTAATGTATAATATCAACATTATCAAAACCTTGGATTATATTGCTAAAAGTTAATAGCTTTAATTCTTCATTTTATAAATAGGGAAACTATAGTTAGAAATCAGAAACCTTGCACATGATATCCCTGGACCCAAAAGGATCCTATTTT
The DNA here is from genome assembly GCF_047511675.1 of Marmota flaviventris. NCBI lineage: Eukaryota > Metazoa > Chordata > Mammalia > Rodentia > Sciuridae > Marmota > Marmota flaviventris. The sequence continues at coordinate 92,264,529 of NC_092501.1, read as the reverse complement.
CAGACTGTAGTCCCTCCATTTCAATGTAAAAATTACAGCTCATAAAAGTACCTAAATGACAAGAGTCAAGTATACCTATGTAGGGGAGGTTTTGAGACAATCAATATAAAGTAAAGAAAGACATTGTGAGAAATACTGCAGATGGAATCGAGGACCTCACCGTTACCTTGACAATCAGGAGTGAGTGTGTTCTTCACCTTTGTACCTCCACAAATACTATTGCTAGGCTTGGCCTATATAGGTGTTCAATAAAATTCCCAATGAATTAGTTTGCTGTGTTTGAAGTTCCAAATCAGCTTTCCACACTTCTTTCTTTATTCCAGAATTTTCAGTACTCAAAATGAAGTAGCACTGAGTGTTGTGCTGATGGGAAGAGAGGTCATTGCCTTGCTTTGTTAGGCCCTATATCCTTTTATTTGTGTCATATGAAATCAATTAAAAAATCTTTGTGTTCCCTGTTACTGGTATTCAACATCAGTTTTCTTATACAAAGTAAGTAAAATTCAGTGAAAATATAATTTTTAAATAACAGCAATTAAAATTATGGATTGCAAAAGAAACACATATGTCTCCATTTTGTGACGTTTTAATTTAATCTAACTGTGATCCCTATTAACATAAAATTTATTGATTCCTCATATTATTCCAAAACTACTATTAAGTATTTTCTCATTATTAAGTAGTCAGTTTCAGTGCTGGGTATTAAATGATTTATAGAAGGGACTTTCTTGTCTTCAAGAATCAGAGATTCTCTAAATTCTCTTTCTAGGCATAGACAATGTTTGCAAATAAGTATTCATATTCAAATTTGTATCATTATATTTTAATTAAAACAAGGAGACCTACCATAGTATGAAATTCAATAAAAACTTTCTGTGAAAGTGAGTCTAAGAAGTAAATGTGAGTAGAAATTAGTCCATGGAAAGAAGGGAAGAAAGCATTTTCACCTGGTAGCTGAAGGTTTGAAACCTTCTGGAAATGTCAAAGGCTTGCATTTGTTAGAAAAAGAAAGTAGCTGGCTGTGGAAATAGAGTGAAGTGGGTTTGAAGATGACATCTAGAGCCAGTTAATGAAAGATTTTATACTTTAAAGTAGTGGCCGTTGTAGAGATTTTACACTGAAATTTGCACCTGCCTGAATTATATTTTAAAGAAGTCAATACAAGTTTTATGCAATTTGGAAATTTCAAATAAAGTTATTTCTTTCTTAATAATTTTGGCCTTAAACAGGAAGCATGTTAAATTGCTCAAGTTTCCAAGTTTCCTCCAACAAATCAGTCAGGTAATACTTATTTAAGAAATTCAATGAATGCTTTGTATAACAAGAACTAGAAACAAGTGAGACTTAAAAGAATTTATTCCCTCTGGTCTCTTAATTTTTGCACCCTCCCTTTAGGTATGCAGGTGTGCGTACTTGTGTATGCCTATGATTATGTCTATGTGTATTTCTCTATATCAGTACATATATCTATAGCATTGTCTCTGTTCATCTTTTTTTCTTTATTTCTAACTATTTATCAAGGTTTTGATAAATCCTAGTGTGTAGAAAATCTAATAAATTCAAATCTGTTGTATTCAACATATAGAATTCAAGTGTAAAAATTGAGTGGGCTGATTTCAGCTGCAGTCTTAATGTGTTCTCTGATATGGCTTATTGCTATTGAATTGGTTATACAAACAGTATTCAAGTTGTTTTTAAAAAGCCATTTTTTATTCTGTATGCTCTTGCTCTTTTGACAAAAAAAAAGGAAATAAAGCAATTTAAAACCATTTAAATGATGCACCTATTGCAGTATAATAGGTGGCATCATACTGTTAAGAGTAGCATCAACTCCCATATCAGGTCAGCTATTACCTTTTCATTTAGTTCAAAATGACCTTACAGAATGGGTCCACCATAGTGTTCAGAGGCACATGCAGTAATCTAGCTTTAAAATGCTGTTTATGTACTATATTTCATTTTTCTTTGATGAAATGTCAATTGAATACCATTGAGTTGACAAATGTGATTGTTACCAAAAGTAGTCATCAGGATTTATCTTTAAATATTCATAGAAAAGAATGTTATAATTTGTGTTCAGCTAAACAAGCTTTTCATTTTTATGAAATATATTTCTCAAATCCTCATTACTTACTTTAATATAGAGTGTATTTGTAAATATCATGCCATTTCTGTTTTCCAAACACGTTTCTTTTAGAAAATAGCATAAAGTTATTTAAAGCCTGCAACCTTTTGGGGACACTGTATACTTCAATCACTGTATCTTCTCAGGGAAGAAAAGGAATACAATATCAAGAGAAAAATTGTTATGTCTAACTGTTCTTTACAGTAGTGATTTTACTTTTGAGTACAATATATTTTCTTATCTTAGTTTCAGTTTTGATTTTCTCCTATGCGTTTGCTTAAATATCAGTAGCTATGGCAACAAGCATTTTAAATGCTGTAGGTAGTATAAGTAAAGGCAAAATATCATGAAACCTTAAATTCTTTTAAGTACTCTTACAGTACTCTTCCTGTCATTTTGAGTCACAAAAGTAATTTTTTTTTAAGTTTGTGCTGTTACTTATACAGGTAATACATCCTATTTGTCATAAAGAAGTTTTGTTTCAGTTCTAGTTTTTTCAAATGAGTTTGCTTGGAGTTATCTATAATTCTTTACTGAACCTTGTGGCTCATGCTATGCTTCTGTAGGGTCACTGGCATTGGTTAAATACACCCTCTCACTCTGCACTGAGAATGGTGGTATGGGGAGTTCTTTGGAGCTTCGCTCTATTAGAACAATCATAAATACAAATATAAATATTTATATTTTGAATATATACATGGTTATGTATATATTCAAAAAAAAATTATATATATATATACTTTTTTTTAAAGAGAGAATCTTTTTTTTTTTGAAGATGGACATAACACAATACCTTTATTTTTATGTGGTGCTGAGAATTGAACCCAGGTCCTGCTCATGCTAGGCAAGTGCTCTACCGCTGAGCCACAATCCTAGCCCTACATATATATATATATATATATATATATATATATATATATATATATATATTTTAAAGATGAATGGACATTACCCTAAAAACATAAAGAAAATATGGCAGTATATATTCAAGGAAATCTACTATATCTTTGTAAACACAAGGAGAGACTGCGGAGTTGAGCTCTAGTCTCTTCCTTCCATCCTCCTTGCCACTGTCCACAATGAGAGAAAAATCCACTATGGGTAGCTGTGTCCAGGAAAGGAGGTCGTTCTCTGTACTCAACTCCTAGATAAGGATAATAACATCTTACCAGGGGAAGGATGCCACTAATATATTTCATTGACCCTAGCTTCTTAAGGCTAAAGCCGAATGTTAGCCAAGGACAGCTCAGAGGATGGGGGCTCTGCTCCTCCACACTGGCCCTATGTTTTAGTCAGCTTTTTTGCTGCTGTGACAAAAAAACATGATAAGAACAATTTTAGAGGAGGAAAAGTTTATTTGGGTTTTTATTTAGTAAGTGGAACAGACATCATGAAAATTGTCTAGCCATATCATTGAACAAATAGTGAATAAACAGCAAAATTAACAAACACTAGATGTACCTTAAAACAATCATTAAAGGAGATGCTCTCAGTTGAAAGTAATCAATTCATAACAAATAATGAACACCAATAAAGATAATTGTATAATTCAAAAAACAGTATAATGCACCATTTTCTTCTTCATTCTCTTATTTAAAAAAATGCATACATATTTTCTATGTAATTGTATTTTTTATCTATTATATGTAGAAATATAATTTATTTAACAAAAATAAAACAAAATGAATGGATAGAAGCAAAATTGTTTCAGAAATAAGCAAATAGTATCACATGATAACAGATTCTGCGAAAAAAAAGAAAAGAAGCATAAATGGTTACATAAGGTCAATATAACAAACTATATAAACATATACTTTCTCTTCTTTTTATATAAACTTTAATAAATGACATATCGATTGATAGCTATTACAATGGTGTTATGGAAGACAAATACAGATATGTCAATGATGACTTTGTTTTTATTATTTTTCCTTTTTATTGGCACATTATAATCATACATAACAGTGATATTTGTAATATTTTCATATGTGCACATAATAAAACAGTATAATTTGATCAATTTCGTTCTCCATGCCATTTTTGTTACAATTGCTCTGTCATATAGTTTAAGGTCTGGTATTGTGATGCCTCCTGCTTGACTCATTTTGCTGAAGATGAAAACATTCCATTTGAATGGAATAAATAATCCAGTTGAAAGTCAGATTTGATCAAAGTCAGTTGATCAAAAACAAAGAAATATAAATAAATATTAATCTCTGTGCAAAGCATTATACTGGAAAAATATTGTAGCAAAATTCTGATTGTGGGACTAAACTCTAAAATCAGATACATGGAGATGTTTTCTTGTTTTATTGCACCTCACCATTTAGTTTGTTTCCTTCTTTCTTATTTCTTTTCCTTTCTTATTCTGTAACCTATCCTTATTTATTCTTTAGCCTTGATATATATATAATTCTAAATCCTGAAGCTCAGTTATGATTCTAAATATATTTTTATACATAATAATTTATCATCCTTATCCACAATGATTACATTGCTTAAGCATTTATGAACTCATTTCTTCTCATACTTACATAAGAATCCATAAGAGAAAACTGAGGTATAGTGAGAATAAACTCTATGTCAATAGACATAAAATTAGCAGCAGTTAGGATACATTTAGCAGGTATTCCTAAATTTAAATTTAGGAATGACTGGTTTCAAAATCTGGCAATGAATTAAAATTCTCTCAATAAGTAGTCACATTATTTTAAGACATCATTATATTTCTCTAGACTTCCCTGTTCTATTAGAGGAGAGGTTGTATCTGCCTGTTTAAACAGTTTTTTGTCTAGATGGCTCTTTTCATACTATGTTAAACCAGTCAATCTAAATTGTTTCTTTTTTTTTTTACAAGCATTAAACTGCCATAATGTGTTAAAAGCCCACTGTCAAGACATTGAATGCTATACATCTATATATGTATCGACCCATATCTCCTATCCCTGTATCCATTTATCCATACAGTTTTTCCCCTCTAAAATTCCTGTTAAAACTTAATGTACATCATATTGGTATTAAGAAGTGGGGATTTTTGGAGCGTTATTAAGTCATGAAAACAGAGACCTAAGGAATCAATTGATGCTCATATAAAAGAGAATTCAAAAAGGATATGCATTTAATTTCCTTCCTTCACTTTCACCACGTGTGGCTATAATGACTTTCCCTTATGGAGAATGTAGCAGTAAAGGGAATCACAAAAAGAGGACTTCATGTAGCAGTAAGTTGGAATCACAAAAAGAGGCCTTCATGATTACTCAACCTGCTGTTGCCTTGATCTTGAACATTCTAGCATTCAGAATGAGAAAAATACATTTTTAATATTCATTACTTACTCAGTTTGTGGTGTTTCATTACAGATGCATAAATGGACTAAATTTATACAGACACATACATGCATGTTACATTTATTATTTTTATGTGTCTATCTCTTTTTTGTATAATTCTGCAACATATCTTGACTTCAGCTGGACATATTAATCATAGAACAGAAAAAAAGTTAACATAAGTAAATATGTGTTGAATATCCACTATTCTCAAGTTACCAACAAGTTTTGAAAGAAAAAGGAATCAATTTTTTTTCCTGAACTCAGTATATCCAATAAAGGAATGTGTTCATTGTCAAATGAAAGATTTGAGAAGTATTACATGACTACATTACAGAGGTTATTTTAGAATTTGCTATCAAAAAATGTGAATCTACATTGTCACATCTTTTCAGCAGTTAGAAATAAAAATCAAATTCTATCAAACCAGTGTTCCATGGTTCACAAAAAGACTAATGAGAAAAAAAATACATTGTCGCTTTTGGATGAGACTGAAGTACACAATGACTATTGTACTAAAGCACTCAATATGAAGTAGAATTGTTTGTTATTTCTTATTATAGCATTAAACCACTTCACTTGATGAATGACAGACTCAACAGAAAAAAAAAGACTTTTAGAATTTGAGATTTAACTAAACAAAATGAACTTAATGATTTTATGAATTGCATCTAATTTGTTCTTAATGTACAGTTATTATTATGTTCATGCAAGAACTAAAAAATGTGAAATAAGATAATTAATTTCAGACTAGTAAAAAATAACAATTTTTAAATTAACCAAATTCAGGTTTGAATTTTTTTATTACAAATGTAGAGCAAATTTTTTGTATCTCTGGTTGTATACAAAGTATATTCACACCAATTTGTGTCTTCATACTTGTACTTTGGATAATAATGTTCATCACATTCCACCATCATTTCTAACCCCATGTCCCTTCCCACCCCTCTGCCCTTTCTAGAGTTCATTTATTCCTTCCATGCTCCTCCTCCCTACCTTACTATGAATCAGCCTCCTTACATCAGAGAAAAATTTGGCATTTGTTTTTTTGGGGGGATTGGAAAAATTCACTTAGCATTATCTTCTCTAACTCCATTCATTTACCTGCAAATGCTATGATTTTTATCCTCTTTTATTGCTGAATAATATTCCATTGTGTATATATGCCACATTTTTTAATCCATTCATCTACTGAAGGGCATCTAAGTTGGTTCCAAAGTTTAGCTATTGTGAACTGTGCTGCTGTAAACATTAATGTGGCTGTGTCCTTTTAGTATGCTGTTTTTAAGTCCTTTGGGTATAAACCAAGGAGAAGGATAGCTGGGTCTAATGGTGGTTCCATTCGAAGTGTTTCAAGAAATTTCCATACTGCTTTCCATATTGGCTGCACCAATTTGCAGTTCCACAGCAGTGTATGAGTGTACCTTTTTCCCCACATCCTCATCAACACTTACTGTTGTTTGCCTTCAAATTAGCTGCAATTCTAAAAGGAGTGAGATGAAATCTTAGTTTTGATTTGCATTTCTCTAATTGCTAGTGATGATGAATTTTTCATGTATTTGTTGACTGATTGTATATCATCTTCTGAGAAGTGTCTGTTCAGGTCTTTGGCCCATTTGTTGATTGGGTTATTTTGTCATTGTTGTTGTTGTTTAGCTTTTTTAGTTCTTTATATACCCTGGAGATTAATGTTCTATCTGATGTGTGAGGGGTAAAAATTTGCTCCCAAGATGTAGGCTCTCTAATCACCTCACAGATTGTTTCTTTTGCTGAGAGTAAACTCTTTAGTTTGAGTCCATCCCACTTATTAATTCTTGATTTTAATTCTTGCACTAAAGGAATGTTATTAAGGAAGTTGGAGCCTAATCCCACATAATGAATATTAGGGCCTACTTTTTCTTCTATTAGATGCAGGGTCTCTGGTTTTATTCCTAGATCCTTGATCCATTTTGAATTAAGTTTTGTGCATGGTGAGAGATAGTGTTTTAATTTCATTTTGTTGCATATGGATTTCCAGTTTTCTCAGAACCATTTGTTGAAGAGGCTATCCTTTCTCCAATGCATGTTTTTGGTGCCTTTGTCTAAATTAAGATAATTGTAGTTTTGTGGGTTAGTCTCTGTGTACTCTATTCTGTACCATTGGTCTACCAGTCTGTTTTGGTGCCAATACCATGCTGTTTTTGTTACTATTGCTCTGTAGTATGGTTTGAGGTCTGGTATAGAGATACCACCTGGAATTTCATTCCATTATGACCTGATTGAATGCAGGGCAGTATCTCTACCTTTTTATATTTGCCAAGAATTGCTTTGTTGCATACTATATTGTAGATTTTAGAAAAGGATCCATGTGCTGCTGAGAAGAAAGTGTATTCTCTTATTGAAGGATGAAATATTCTATACATGTCTTTAATTAACCTGTCAGTTAATTCTAAGTTTTGATCATATTATTGAGTTCTATAATTTCTTTGTTCAGCTTTTGTTTGAAAGATCTATCTAGTGATGAATGAGGTCTGTTAAAGTCACCCAAAATTATTGTGTTGTGGTCTATTTGATTCTTGAACTTTAGGAGAGTTTATTTGGTGAACATAGATGTTTCATTATTTGGGGTATATATAATTATTAAGTCTTATTGGTGCATGTTTCCCTTGAGTGGTATGTCGTTTCATTCTTTATCCTTTCTCAATGACTTTAGTTTGAAGTCTACTTTATTTGATATGAGGATGGAAACTCTGCTTGCTTCTGCAGTCCATGTAAGTGGTATGATCTTTTGCAACCCTTCAACTTCAGTCTGTGGATGTCTTTTCTTATGAGATGAGTCTCTTGGATGCAGCATATTGTTGGGTCTTTTTATTTCCTTTTTATCCAATTTGCTAGCCTATGTCTTTTGATTGGTGAGTTTAGGCCATTAACATTTAGGGTTATTGTTGAGATATGATTTGTATTCCCAACCATTTTTGTTTACTTTTGGTATTTAATGTGACTTGGTTTCTCCTTTAAATAGATTTTCCTTTAGTGTAATATCTCCCTCTCTTGATTTTCATCCTTCTTTTTCATTTCCTCTTCATAGAATATTTTGCTGAGAATGTTTTGTAGTGTAGGCTTTATAGTTATTAATTCTTTTAACTTCTGTTTATCAAGGAAGGTTTTTATTTCATCAACAAATCTAAAGATTAGTTTTGCTGGATATAAAATTCTTGGTTGACATCTATTTTCTTTCAGTGCTTGGTATATGTTGTTCCATGATCTCTTGGCTTTGAGGGTCTGGTTTAAAAAAATCTTCTGAGATACATATTGGTCTGCCCTTATATGTGGTCTCATTCCTATCTCTTGTGGCTTTTACTATTCTATCCTTATTCTGTATGCTAGGCATTTTCATTATAATGTGCCTTGGTGTAGATCTGTTGCAATTTTGTATGTTGGTGTCCTCTAAGCCTCTGATATTTGGTTTTCCAATTACTTTTCATGTTTGGGAAATTTTCTGATTTTATTTCATTGAAGAAATTGTGCATTCCTTTGGTTTGAAACTCTGAACCTTCTTCTATCCCAATAACTCTTAGATTTGGTCTTTTGCTGTAGTTCCATAATTCTTGGATGTTCTGTTCATGGTTTCTTATTATCCTCACTGTGTAATCAACATTATTTTCCAGATTGTGTACTTTGTCTTTATTATTTGACGTTCTTTCTTCCAAGTTATATAGTCTGTTATGCTTTATGTTAAGTTTTTAATTTGATTTATTGTATCCTTCATTTCAAGCATTTCTGACTGGGTTTTTTGAGAGTCCCTGTCTCTTGAAGTAATATTTTGCTATTTGTATTTGCTCTTTTATCTTTTTGTTGGAGTGATAAATTTTTGCCTGTATTTGCTCATTTTTTTTTTTGAGAGAGAGAGAGAGAGAGAGAGAGAGAGAGAGAGAGAGAATTTTAATATTTATTTTTTAGCTCTCAGTGGACACAACATCTTTGTATGTGGTCCTGAGGATTGAACCCTGGCCACATGCATGCCAGGCAAGCGCGTTACCACTTGAGACACATCCCCAGCCCAGAGTTTATGAACTTTTAACACTTTCTTTCAACATTTAGTTAGAGGTTCTTCCTGAAACAACAAGAAAATGAAATAAATAAAATCACTGAAAGAAAAAATTAGAAGGAAGCATGTGTTCACATGCATTCAGCCTTAT